>NC_040038.1:10505039-10658962 GCF_003713205.1 Coffea eugenioides | reverse complement strand
ACAGAGCGATGGAGCGGGGAAAAAATAAAAAAGAGAAGAAGCCAAGACGGGGGAAAAAGGGGATTTTTTAACATATGGGGCAGGAAAGATTTGGACCTTTACGGGGGGCTAAATTTTGCAGCTGAACGAAACAAAACAGAATCTGTGGTCGAGGAAGAAAGAAAAAGAAGGACAGAAGGAAGATGGAGCCGCTAGAGACGAGCTGGCTCAGCCAGCAGAGAGGCACCTGACGGAGCCAACCTAACGGATGCAGGCAAACAGGGCCAACGAAAGACGGGTCTTACAAGGTGAAACTTGAGTTGAGGGTAAAAGTTGAGGGTAAAACGTGAGCTGCAAAGAAGACCGCACAAGGAGGAAAAGCTTCCGCTTGGTGGAGTTGGTACACAGGAGACTGAGGAAGTGGCAGAGAAGTGATCCACGACCTCAGCCAGCCTCCAACCGAGCAAGAAGAAAGAAAGAAAAGAAGAAAACAGTGCGGGGAAAAAAAAAGGACACCAAACAAACGAATCCCCAGCCGCCACGCGGAGGACGACCACGCCGACGTGGACACCGGGCTTCCGCCCTTAGTCTATATGGTTAATGAATTAAGAACCACCATCTTATTGATCAATTTAACTTTGCGTTGATCATTCATGTCAACAAGAAACCCATTTCTGGTTTCATGCTGCTATATCGGAAAACTGGGTCAGCGACACATAGCTCAGCTCAAAGGTGTTTGTTCCCCATGCTCCAGTACTTGTTGTACCAAATTGGCTTAGTTATTGGTGGATTGGCCAATGCTAATCCGTTTCAAGTACTACGATAATATCCCTTCCGCTACAACTAACTGATTTTTCAATGGGGGCGGGAACACTTATCCGTCCGACTCCATTAAAATCCAGCCCCCTGTCCCAGCAACGGCCACCCCCCCGCCCTCCGACTCCCGGTTATCATTCCTCTAATTCTATTTCTATCCCGCGCTCCTCCACCCCCGTTAAGGCATCGTCTTCTCTAAATTCCCAGGTCCGTGCGTCTATAAATGAATTAGTTAGCATTTCTTCAAACAAAATTTGCAACACTTACGAATGAAATGGGCAGGGAGATTATCGAGGCCCGAAGCCAAAACGGGAATGGGTAGCAGATTGGGTTTCTCAGAACAACGACGTTGTTAGGAGCTTGCCCATTTATGTTGGAGGGCTGTCGCTATTAGCTGTTCTCGTTAATCGTACTATTTCACTTGAAAACTTGGAGTCTACAACAATTTGAATCTTCACGGTTGGCTCGTGAGCATTCTGGTCTTGATCTTCGCTGTCTGTTGTAGTAAACGAGAAAGAAAAGCAAGATATGTGCTTTGCAAACCAAAGTAATAGCTTAAAATTGCATTTACAAGATGCATATCACTTAATCACTCAAAATGGCACCATGGAAATGTTGTGTTTGCTGGTAGGAAGCTCGGCTCAACCAGCACGGACCCGATCTCTTCCTGCCCGCACAGCACCTTCTCAAGAATTTTCTTGGGATCCATTGGCATGAAAAAGATCATGGTTTGGACGCTTGGCACACAAAATGGATTCATTGAGGAGCGGGATAGGACTGATGGAACTGTTCTTTATAGTTTTGCAAAGTTGCAGCTAGCACTTCCTGAATATAACCTTGAATATAGCTACTAAAGATGATTTCCCCAACCTTGTGCCATATATACTGATAGAATAGCACACTAGTCACCTGTTTTGTACAATAAGGAGACTTACTGCAAAATTTACAAGCAAAAAAGGAACAAGCCATTTGCTGAGTATAATAGGAAATGTTGTATTACTGTCCATTGTTTACAGAAAAAGCAAAAACTACTTGCCCTTAGCTTTAACGGATGCTCTAGCCTCAAACTTCACAAACATAACTACAACAAACGGACAGTCGGACTCCAATTTCTGGAACTCAAAGTTATGAGCTAGTAATACACATATTGAGTTGTTTCCTATGCTTCTATGACCTCCTAAAGAAATGCAGTTAAGAACAGAAACAATCACCTAAACCTGACAGTCATACTATACATAAGTTTTGCTATAATTTGTTCTGTGGACTTTGCTAATATGAACTAGAAGCCTAATGAAATCTGTAGGCATAAATACTAAGATGGACGAAGGAGATGCCTACAAGATTCATCAATTGTGATTTGAGGATCTAGTAGTGAGAGAAGATCTCATGTCCACAATGGCAGATTCAGCTGCTCCTAACTTGATTGCCTCTTTGCTTGCTCTTATGAATCTTGATACTGCACCTTTAGTGTATTCATGAGCTTCTCTAACATTCATTTTCTTGCCCATGTCATCTGGGAAGCTACTCAAGAAATGGTCACCATTCAGAACAGCAGCCAATTGCACTACTTCTCCCTGGAACTGAGAGAGTCTTTTATTTTCATCTGCTTTTATGCTTCTCAATGGAAAAACATCAGGAAGGACCTCTGTCATTTGATAAGAGGAAACCTCTTTAGTAATTCCTAGCATGCTTAATTCTAATAGAAAAATGGTAGAAAGGGTGTAAAACTGGGAGTAATTATAAAGTTTACAACTCAAAAGGCATATCAATCTCTCATAGAAGACCACCTTGTTGATCAAAATCTTATCTCCTAATAGCGCTTTATGTATGTTTTTCTAAGCAGTCCCTTTGATTGATCGATAAGCTATCACTTGAAATATAACTTGATTAATATCTTCAGCAGGCATAACTTACCAGGGCAATCAGTTCTTGGGGAGGTCAATTCCCCAACAACCTGTTCAAAAGTGCCTGCCCATGCATCTCTATGCGTCAAGAAGTTGGATGAGAGATTGAAAATCTTCTTCATGGTAGCAGGGACCGAGGAATGCTCGAACTCAGAGTTTGGAGTAGGTCCATTTGGCCTGCTTATTACTGCAAACAGGACAAGCCAATCATCAGCAACTTGCTGAAACAAAAGAGACAATATAAAGAGCAGACCTTTTCTAGTATATTCCTTTTCTGGGATTATGCAAACCAGGTTTGATGCCCAGCTTATATATGCTCAATTGGAAGAAAACTATGACCCGGTAGCTTCATGAAACTGTAGAATATTATAATAGTTCTTACGAATTATATTGGTTAAAAACTTAACATGAGAATAGCAGTCTCTAAAACATTATAGAAATTAAAAAAAAAAACCCCCATTTGAATATGATTGTATGAAGAAATCAATGGAATTTCAATTTTCAGATAGCCATGTGCTCATGTGCCAATGCCACTGCTGCTTACCTACTACAACTGAGATGGGGGAATTAACAAAATTTTGGTAATACAACAAACAACATCTTGCTGTATCCTGACACATAAATATCATAAAGTTCATAACCATTTTAGAAACAGAACTACTCTTTATTCTTTTTCTTCTTCTTTTTTTCCTTCTTCTGATCCATATGTAGACAAAGAATGAAAAAATATTCTCCATATCCATTTCCTTCTATTCCATCAAGCTAAAGAATCAATAAGCCCTGTATGATGGTTGAGTTAAATGTCAGTAATTGTCTGCGAACTCTTAAGTTTTGTTACCATTGGACTTTACCCTTCTCTATTTGTAAATTTGAGATAAAACAACATCATACAGTTCTTTGCGCCAGAAGAGCAAAGAAGCCTTAGAAAATGAAGTGAGTTTTACCAGTTCCTTTCTTGATCCAAGGAGACACCATAATTGTTGGAACACGAACACCAAGTCTGTCAAAGTTGAAGAAATAAGGAGCTGGTCCTGTATTTCCATCAGGATTGGGAACATTAGCATAAGGAGTCTGAACATGATCATAAAAACCACCATGTTCATCATAAGTGATGATGAAAAGAGTTTCATTCCACTGAGGACTTGCTCTCAATGTCTCATAAATCTCTTTCACTAGCTTCTGCCCATTAGCAACATCATGCGATGGATGATCATCATTTCCTGGAAAACCGATTAGATCAAAGTACCTAGGTTCAATCACAGTCAGGCTTGGCAATTTTCCATTTCTTGCATCCCTCTTAAACCTCAGATCATACTGATGCAACTTAAAAATATACTTCAGTTTCCTCAAATTCCTGAAGAATAAAGTAGTTGGAAAACTTTGAAAATATATACCAAAATCCAATCCATTGTCATGAAGCGAATCAAATATAGTCTGTTGAGGGTATCCAGTAGCCAACTGCTTTATCACATGGCTAGTTGAGCCATGAGAAGTAGCAGAGTAAACAAACAGCCTGTTTGGTTGAGTAGGACCAGGAATTGAAGAAAACCATCTATCAAAAACCGCGAATTCCCGAACTAGTGCAGCATAAACTGGCAAATTCTCAGGCTTAAAACCTTTCATAACTGTTGCAGACAGATTCTCCGACATCGTTAGTGCTTGTTCAACAAAGCCAGTCA
Organism: Coffea eugenioides; assembly: GCF_003713205.1. NCBI lineage: Eukaryota > Viridiplantae > Streptophyta > Magnoliopsida > Gentianales > Rubiaceae > Coffea > Coffea eugenioides. The sequence goes on along the minus strand of NC_040038.1, from coordinate 10,654,584 downwards.
TTGAAGGAATTGAACCAGAACCGAATACCTGTTGCAGCACCTCTTCAAACGAGTGACCAGGGTCCGGATCCACAAATTCAGCATCATCAGAAAAGCAGATCCTTTGAGTATGTTGAGCCTTAGTTGAAACAGGATTACACTCATCCCCTGTTACACCATTGATCAATGGATTGATGTAATCCTTCATCCATCCAATCATATGATCAAAAGATCTGTTCTCCAAGACTAGAACAACAACTGTCTTAATGGGCTGCTGCTGTGCTTGATGAGTGATACGAAAACTTGACAACAGTGCAAGACAAAGCAGCAACAGAGAGGAAAATGCAGGTGCTTTAGGCCCGAATTTTCCCATTCTTGATCTTGAACTTTCAATAACAATGTAAACTAACTCCAACCCAGATTTTTGCCTCCCTCTTAGGATGAGAAATGATGAATTTCTGGATGGAAGAAGTGACTATAGTAATGGAAGAAAATGTGCAAAAAGGAAGCTGAAAAAAAGCAATTAGCAAGGCTGCTCTTTTGTTGTGGGGGAAAAAGAAAAAGTGCAGTAGGAATCTAGCAACGTGTAGAAAAATGTTCCTATACTTAAAACATTGTCATAAATGCCGCTAAATCTAGTGAAAGAAAAGCATCTTGATCGAAGAATGAAGGGAAAAAAGAGCTGAGAAAATAGGAGAGTTCTGTTCTTCCAGTTCTTATCAGTCAAGAGTCACAAGGGTGCAGTTGTGGTGGGAAACTGTAGTGTAGGAAAATGATATCTGAATGTCTGACTCACATCGCTTTCGATGAGAGGAAGTTAAATGCGGGGCGACGTGTGCAATCCAGCCGCAGTTTTGGCGGAATCTGCTTTCATTCATCAGATTTTGGGTCTTTTTGTTTATCTTTTGGGTTAATCACAGCTAATCCCCTTAAAGTATACCTCGTTTCTCACTTTACCCCCTACCATTCTTTTGTCTTACTTTATCCCCCATTAGACAAAATTATCCCTCTATTATTCTAAACTCTTATTTTTCTCTTTTATTTTTTTTTCCTTTCCCCTTTTGTGCTCTTTTATTTTCTTTGCCTCTTTCTTCTTTCTTTAATTCTTCCTCTTTCCCATAAAAATCTTCATTTTAATGATTGAAATTAAAAAAGAGAAATTGCAGAGATCTATCTTCTTCTTAAATGATTAAAAAATATTCAAATCACTTTCCTAAAATACAATTTTTTTAGCCTTTCAATTCTTTTAATTTTGGTTTTTCCTCTTTCCTTTCTACTTTCTCATTTTATTCTCAAGAAAATATTATAAGATGAAATTGAGACCTGATTAATAATCATCAATTGAAATTTGTGACACGTGGCATCATACAAAAAATCAAAATTAGTTTTTGATACCTTTTAAATTTTCACTCAGAAATGCAATTACAAACTCAAAATAAAAATTTTCATTGACATGGAGTTTTCTATTGGAATGGATGAAAGAGCGAAGAAAGAGAAAAAGAAATAAAAAAGAGGAAAAAAGATAAATGAAAAATCAAAATAATGGAAGGGTAATTTTGTCCTATAGGGGGTTAAATGAGCAAAATTAAAGGTTAAGGAGTAAAGTGATAAATGAGATATACCTTAAGGAGATTAATTGTAATTAACCCTTATCTTTTTCACGGGATAGTTAAGTATTTTCGCTAATGTTTTTCAAGAACAATGTCGGTGGAAAATTGCAAAACTCCCAAACAGTCCTTCGAAATTGGAAAATGGACCGATTTGTCTCAATTTTACAGTTTTGCTCCAATAATTTTGTTGGGAAATATTTGTCTTCAATTTCAGTACCACAGTTTTGTATGCCTTAGCAAGTTTCACAAACTGTGCAAGAAATTATTAGCTCACATATTCTGTTTGCTACTTGGTTGTGAGGAAAAATGTTATTTTACTTATGTTATAAACATGTTTTTTAATCAATATTTTATCTTTCTAACGACTGATTTATTTCACATAAATCACATTATAAAAGTGCTATAGCAATTATTGCAAATAATAAGTCAAATAATATCCTGTCCAAACACATTCATTAGTTCTTTACCTGTAGGGAAAAATATGAAAGTGATGAAGAGTTAATTTCTTTTATTTTTTATATTCTTGGATATTGCCGCATTTTGTGTCTTGCAAATACACACAAGAATTTTAATAACTATCATTAAATTCACTAATTACTTACTTTCTTTTAAAATTTTATAGGTAATCAAATATACATGGAAAAGTAACCTTCACTTCAAAATTACATATACGTATCACATGATATATTAGCATTTTCCAAATGTTCCCTTAGTATTTTCATGACAATCTTTACAATACAAAACACAAGAAGCCAGCTCTTTCTAATTTAGGCTTAGTTTGGGAGTTTAGGATAGAAAAGAAAAGAAGGGAAAACTTAAATTATGAGAGAAAAGAAGAGAAGAGATCGTTATGTTGTTTGAGAGTTTTGAGAATTAGTGGAATGATTTTGGATATAGAAGTCATTAAATATTTGTTCAAGACCTTTTTAAGGACAAAATAAGCATTTAAAAAAAAACTTGACAAGCTTCCTCAAACTTTCTTCCCATTTCCTTTCAATTTTGGAGGAAAAATTTTAGCTACTATTCATCCCCTTAAATCTTTCCATTTTTTTTCTTTTCTTTCCTACTAAAAACTAACAAATGAAGGAAAACTTAACTTTCTCTTCTTTCTCTTTCTTTTCTGTCCAAATCCTCCACTCCCAAACAAAGTCTTAAGCAAGAAACTGGACGTTAAATTGGCCATTGAAAGATGTGTTAGCACAAAAAGAATATAAGAAATTATTTAACTTATTTGTTTCTTTGTTGTTTGTTGTCGTCTATAAACAAATATATGGTTTTGTTCCCCCCTTTAGCTCGACCGTTGTTTAGTTCATTTAGAAAAGAAACAAAAGAAAAGTTCTATATAACTCGCAATAATAGTAAGAAATTTAAGTATTAACAGGTGGTTTGAATTATTTGTTTTCTCCCTCTCTTATTTCTCTTGCCCTCTTGAGTCTTCATTTTTCTTTATGAGCTTTGTCATTCTGAAATCTAAAAGAGTTTATTATGGTAAGTTAAATTCTTATTTCTACCTTTAAAAACCATACGAAGTTTTCAGGTTTCTTTGAATAGTTTATTATTTACACAAATTTAGTTGCTTGCATCAGAAATATATTTTTTAATAATTTTTTTATTTTGCATGCATCATATCCAAAAATTCCTATAGTTTTTCTCAAAAAAAATTTCTCAAATAATCTCTTATCTAAATGCACTTGTTTCTACTTTCTTTCTTACACATTTTCCTTGTCTCCTCCAATGCATCTTTTTTTTTTCCTTTCTTTCAAAAGATTTCAACTTTATTTCTTATGCATTCTTCTTGTCTCCTTGAATGCATCTTTTTTTCCTTTTTAAAATGATTAACAGTTACTTCTCACTTACCTCCTTTATGACTCGGACCTGTATTTATCAATTAAACTGCATTTTATTGTCAATAATAAGTAAATATTTCCATGTTAAATGCCAATGAAAAATGTGTTATGACGACTTGTTTGGATTGTAAGTTATTTGAAATATTTTTACTGTAGCACTTTTTGTGATGTGATGTATGTTAGATAAAAAGGTAATTGGGAAGGTAAAAAGGTGTATTGGAAATTGTAATGATGATGTAAGCAAATATATTTGGGGAAATAAAGGTCAATCCAAACAAACCAATATTATAAGCTAAAGAAGCAACCACCTACTCTCTAAAGTAGTTGGCCATTAAAAAAGTCTTTAAACTCTATTTGAGTGTAGGTTAAGAGATTAAATTCTCTTGATTACACTTTAAAAATCCAGACTTTCCTGAAATTTCGTTTGAGAAAAAAAAAAGTAAGCTAAAGAAACCCTCTTTAGTGTTTCTTTGCGTTGTTATGGGATACTTTCATCTTTTTTTTTTTTTTTCGAAACGTTAGTTAACTTGCATTGAACTATAATAAGAGTTTACACTTCGAGCACAGGCCGAGAAGCTGTACAACATGTGTTTAAGATTTCGTCCATGTGGTGAAATGATTGTGTCCCCTGCGGTCTCCGGGGAAATAATAACAACAACAACAAAGAATCAATGAGTTTGTTTGGACAACAAGAATTTGGAATAAAAATTTCAGATTTTGTTTTGCTTGTATCATACACACAATTTCCAATCACCTTTTTATCTCACATACATCACATCACAAAAAGTGCTACAATAACTAGATCAAATAAATCATCCAAATAAATTCTTTTCCAAACAAACTCAATAATTTTGTTTTTTTTACGGCTTTCCACGTATAAAAAACAAGGATTTGGCTTAATTGCAGTCACTCCTCTTAACTTTTCAAACTTTTCCAATAGTGAGATTCTCACATGTAAAATTATCACTCACTCAACAATCTCTAAAGTACAACTCAACAATCTCTAAAGTACAAGATCTATATACTTTCTACAACGGAATTTACACTTGAAAGTTGAGAAACTCAAATCACACAAAATCTGTGGACCTTATGTCTTGAAATTTACACTTGAAAGTTGAGAAACTTGAATCGCTTAACTCCGTATGCCCCAGTGCAACACACATTTATCGACGTAAAGTCTCCCAGCGCACATTATAAAAAATATCAACTATGATCTTTTGTCAACTTTAATTTAAAGAATTACACAAATCCTCATCTCTTTAGAACCCAATTCAACACTTAAATTTAATGAATTCAAATCGTTTGATAACAAAAAATCGAACATCTGAATTAATTAAGTGCACTGAATTTTCTAGGCAAAATTTGCTTTCAAAATTAAGTGATAAGGTTCCGTTTGATAAAATTGAATCTGAATTCTGAAATCTAAATATTGAAACAATTAATTTACTAAATTTTAAGCACTGAAAAAAATATATAAATGTCTGAATTTTAATGTTAAATACATTTATACTGTTTGATATACATTTATAACTGAATGCTTAATAAGTTAAATTTGACAATTTTGCCCTTATATCTTTTCATCAAAAAAGAAATAGAACCTATGATTTAATTAGGTTAAAATTTTTAGGTATGAAAATGACAATATTTATTTTTAAATCAAATTAATATAAAAGATGAAATATATTATATAAGGAGTATGGAGAAAATATAAAAGTCATTAAAAAGGGAGAAAAAAGAAATAAAAAATCATTAGATAGAAAATATAAAGTTGTTTTATTATATAAGAATTTTGAATATAATTAACAAATAAAGGTAGATTTGGTAGATAAGATAAGACAGTTGAAGTAATTCTATTAATTCTTATCAGAATTAAGCATTAAGTTAGGATTCTTGTGCTGAAAAAAATACACATAACTTCAGCACTGCTTAACAAGTTCAGCAGATAGATTTTCATTTATCAAATACTCAAAACATCTGAAGGTCTGAAAAAGTTAAATTTCAGCACTTTTTAATGTTATCAAACAGATTTTAAGTCATTCATTTATCATTGAATGTGATTTGCACTCAAATGTATTAGATTTAATACTTAACAATTTAATAACTTAATGGATTCACATTTCAAACTTTAGTTTTATCAAACGCACCCTAAGCCCAATCATTTAAACTTGAACAAAATAATGTGACATAAATATAGAAAAATTAAAAGTTAATAAGAGGGTAGAGACAATGAGAAAGGAAAAACAGTTTACATAATAAATCTCAACTTTAAAGTGTGAAGACAAAAAGAAAAAACAGTTTACGACAACAAAGAAAGGGGAAAAAAAAAGAGAAAAGATAAAAGAAGAAATGTGACAGTTAAGTCTATTGGTCCAGCACACTCTAAACACTTCATGCCAAAAACCCACTATGTATCAGCATTCTAATCCCAATTTAGGCTGACAAAACCCTAAATAATGTACGTTCACATTCTCCCCAGTCGTCCGCCATTTCCAGCTCCGGCTCCGGCGTGATCCTCCCCTTCTCCGCCGGCCTCACCGTCTGCCCCGCCCTCATCCCCAATCAGCTCTTTCTTTCTTTCTTTGTCAGGTACATCTTTCATATACACGGACTCCTCTGCCTCGTGTTCTTCTTCATTTTTAGTACTTGTGTTTTATTTCCATTTTTGAGTTGCGTACTTTTGTGGCTTTTTTCAAGTGGTTGTCTGCAGAAATTTCAGCGTTGGAAAGGGTGGATTATAATGGAAATGTGCCTGATGATGGGATGAATAAAGGAAGGACCGGTTTAGATTTCTTTGTGTACTTTTATTAATGGGCTTAATTTATTATTACGCCGGTGTGTGTCAAGTGTTGTGTGTTTTTGGCTTTAGTCGGATACTGTGATAAATTTGTGATGGAAATGTAGGTTGTTAAATTCGATAATTTAATGAAACAGCATTTTAATTGTATCAATTCCCAAATTGGCAATCGTGTTCCCCTTTTGTGTCCTTTTTCTCAATCACAAGAAGGTAGCGAAGTAAACAATCTAGAAAAACAGACAGAGCCTTTTGGCTTTTAGTATATTGAACTTCTTTATGACCAGGGATAGCAAACTCTGTAACAAGGCATCAGTTTACAGTTTGCAAATTTTGTGCTTGATTATCAGCGGTATTATGTATTTAATAAAAAATCCACTGTTTTTCCAGCCCTAGATTTACATTGTGGCTCGCTGCCTTTCTTTTTCTCACCAAATATATATGGTGCATTTCTATTTAGGTCCTGGATGCACTTGGTTGTCCCTTGCAATCTTATTAGAACCTTCCAGCAATGAAACCAATAGCAAATGGGGTTCCTAGAGCCCAGAGGCAGAAAGGCTTTCAGAGTGAGGGGCCTAATTGGGTCCTTATTGCAGGCGGTGCTTTGCTAAGTACATTATCAATTAGGTTGGGTTACAAGCTGAAACAGGTGCTTGACATGAAGCCACCGGACAATACCAGCAACAGCTTGAAAGGTTATATGACATATGAATAAGCTTCACTTTTCCTTTTCATATTTCTTCATGGTGTTGTCTTGAAGAGTTGTTTGACAATTCAGGGAGTGGAAAATTTACAGGGAGAAAGAAATCAGGGAGCTGCGGTTTGCATTCAAATGCATATTCTTTTCATCAAGATGGGAATGCTTGCTGCAATTGCCTTTCTGGTCTGGCATTTCTCTAGCCTTAATTCCCCTTCAGCTGGAAGTTATTTTCCTTTTTTAGAACAAATATCCATTCAGATTTTTGGTATATAGGTTATTGCTCCAGCTGAACATGGTTGTTGCTTGATGCACACTTTGGTAGGGCATGCAATCGGTGCTGTTTCATACTTGTGGGGGTATCCTTATAACTATGTCCGAGAAATAAGATGCATTTGCTTGTTTTGCACAATTTTCATAGAATTGACACTTCAAAGATGAAAAACGGTTTTTTTTGGGTCTTTTTGTCTTTTAAATTTCTCCTGAATATTGATTGTCCGGTATATGTTTACCTCCACCTTCTTTTAAGTTTATATTGGTCTTGCTGCTGTTCTTCGTGGAGTGGTTGCTTCACATCTTAGATTCTCGTCTTTCTGGTATTATAAGGAATATCTCCTCAAAATTTTTTTTATGTAGTTCCACGAAAACTTAAAGACCTTTTTGCTGATTCTGGATGTATTAAGGATTTTATTTATGTCCCTATATAATTCCATTGTTTATTTCTTGTAATTTCTGGTAATTGATTAATGAACAGGATCTGTGAATGTGATGGAGATCAAACAGCAGCGCAATGGCCAAGTTCTGTCAGAACCTGAAATGGCATTACCTCTTGTTAAAGTTTCTTCTTCTGAGTTCAGCAAAGAGAATGGGGTAATCTGGGCATCATCTCCTGACCGCCTTGAGCTTCCTCAGAAACCATTCCACCATTCTAACAGTTCTGATTCACCTTGCGTCTCTGAAGCTGGTTCTGACATTTTCAGTAATCGAGAGGTGATTCAGAAGCTGAGGCAACAGCTGAAGAGACGGGATGACATGATAATAGAGATGCAAGATCAGATTGTAGAACTGCAGAATTCCCTCGGCACTCAGCTAGCACACTCTACCCAGCTGCAAGCACTGCTAGATGCTGCAAACAGAGATCTGTTTGACTCAGAGAGAGAAATACAGAGGTTGAGGAAAGTAATTGCAGATCATTGTGTGGGACAAGACAATTGTGGTGATAAGCCTACCTCTGCACCTGTTTGGCCTGCTGAACTAAGGAATGGCCATTTGAACGAGTATTCCGAAGTTGAGGGACATTTGGATTCGTTGGAGAAAGACAGAAACAGTGACAAAATTGAAATGCTGCGAAGGGAAGTTAATGAGTTGAGGGAAGTTATAGATGGAAAAGACTACCTTTTGCAGAACTATAAGGAGCAGAAGTCTGAGCTCTCCATAAAAATCAAGGAATTGCAGCAAAGATTGGATTCTCAGCTCCCAAATATTTTGTAGTGTGGCTGCTCTCTGTGTATTCTTCTTTGGCTTCTAACTTATGTTTTCTTGGTCTAAATCGCTTGAAAATCCCAAGTTTTGGTAAAGCGTCATTTCTTTTTTCATTTTTCGGTCGATAAGCAGCAGTTCTTGTGTGGTTCGTGTGTATATGATCTCAAGTTGAGAGTAGAGAGTTTTAGTTGAAGTTGGGAAACCGTTAGCGTAGTTGTTTTCAATTGAAGCTTCACTTTGTATTTGGCAGTATCAAAATGTCCATTCTGCATTCTGAATTCTCAAGGCATGAAAGTGATCCAATTCCACTTTAGTAGCTGATGGATTTCCATTTCAAGCTTGAGATTTCACAATATATTATGGTATTTTGTTACAATTCCATATGCAAATGCTGTTTTAACTGACAAGTTGATGTTCATAAATTTATAGGAATTTCTTGTATCGCTTTCTTTCGAGTTACATGGATAATGGGTAATTTCCCAGCCAAGTAACTTACTGAATCTATTTACTCGTGCACATTATTGCTAGTTGGACACTTGAATCATCCTAAGATTGCAACTCACATACTATGTAGCTAATAACGGGCGATCGACGTTTCTTGCAATGCGCGCTAAAATAATGGGTGATTGATATTCTCAATCTCTAAATGATTCAATTGAATGGATATTTTCTTGCGCAAACCATCAAGAAGTCCTCCCACAATGTTGTAAAAACTCTTTAGCATAGAAGGCAATTTTTGACAATTCAAAGAAGTTTTAACAAAGTAAATAATTATATACTCCTTGTAACTTAAATGTTTCTAATATGTCAACATTCAATTAACTTGTGAGACATAAATGTTATAGTAATTTAGATCCTTTGCCCATAATTTTTTTTTATCTAGGATCTATAATGTTTGGGATCTCAATTTAACTATTAGCTATTAGATTAAAATCTCTTTGAACTTTGCCCGTATTACTTCTTTTAGGGTTAATTTCACTTTGTCCCCCCAAACTTTGGACGATTATCCACTTCAGTTCCTAAACTTCAAAATGGGACACTTAAATCCCTAAACTTATAAATACCTCCCAATTAAGGAAAATTGTTGACAAAATCCTGAATGCCGTTGGTGGTCGAAGTGTCCCATTTTATAAGTTTAGGGATTTAAGTGTCCCATTTTATAAGTTTAGGGACTTAAGTGTCTCAATTTATAAGTTTTAGGGACCTAAGTGTCCCATTTTGAAATTTAGGGATTGAAGTGGATAATCGTCCAAAGTTTGGGGGAACAAAGTGGAATTAACCCTTCTTTTTATAATATACAAGTCCTAATAGGCTGTAATAAATATTTTTTACTAAAATTTTATGTCCTGGGAAGAAACTTATTTTATATTTAAGGACCAATTGAACGCATAAAAAACATACATTTTCAAACAAAAGTGTAAAAGAAGACCTTATTCAACCATATATTAAGTGCAATATTTGTTTTTTTATACTTATTTGCTCTTAAAGTTAAATCTGATGTAAACTATAAATATGAAAAAATAGGGGAGGTAAGTGTAATTCAAGCCTTTTCTTTCTCTTCCCCTTCAAATTTTAGTCCTACTAGGCACTAGCCAGCATCTTTCGGTTGCCCTCTCCACAAGCATACAGGCTCTGAACTCCAACATCAAAAAGAAGAATAAGAACCCAAAAGAAACCCCAAAAATAAAAAAAAGGAAGAAGAAGAAGATGGAAAATCAAGAGGGCAAGCAGCAACCCCACCTGATTCTCGCCAACAAACTCTTCTTGCTTACTCACCCAGATGTCGACGACATCGAGAAAGTTCGCCTCCGGGATGAAGTTTACAACGCCGTCGTTTCAGATGGTAAATTTGGCTTCTGAGTAATTTAGATATATACACTTTTTTTGATTGGTTTATATTTTTCAGTTAAATTAGGTGTTTTGTGTTTATATGTCTTGGGTTTTGTTTGTTAAGGAGTATTAATTTGATTTATGGTGGGATTGTATTCAGATATGGCGCCGTTGTACGAAACCCTAGTTGCAAATGGGGTTTTGAATTTGGATCAAAAGGTGCTGGATTCGATGCGTGCTAAGATTGACGAGGAACTCAAGCAGCTTGATGAAAAGTAAATTTCAGATTCTCATTAGACTAATTTATTTTTTCAATTTTACTAGCTTTCCGAATTTTTTTGGCATTGTTAGTGTAGGTTTTATTGAATAATTGGACCGTTTAGTATCAGAGGTCTGCGGTCTGTTTATTAGTTTAGTGGATTTGGGGAACGGAGAATAGCTTATGATTTCCAAGTCCTGAAAGATTACGTTTTGTAACGTCATTTCTGTATGTTTCTGTAGACTAGCTGCTTGAGTTCGGCAATTTTTTAAGCTGATGTCTTAGTTTTGCTGTAAGGCTCGGTAAAATGCTGCCTTAGTGCACGTATATTTGTATTGCTTAACCTGCTTTTTGAATGTAGTTGTTATGCAACTTCCGGTTTAACTTTTTAGTGTTTGCCTTAAATGTTTTGTAGGTGTCAGGCATTCCGACTAGATACAATAGGATGAATATTATTGATAATTAGTTTCATTCTGGCGAAGAGTAGGTTTAATTGGTTTTAGACGTTAATTCTGAAACATTGCAGTGCCGGTTCTTATGCTGTCACATGTAAGGTTCAACTCAAATGAGAGGTGAAGGTGCTTCTTTTGTTGATTTGTTTATTGATTCTTAGTACGTTAAAAAGGTGTGTGAAAAGAAGACAGTCCTGGTTTGCTTGCTCTCCATCAAATGAGTATTGAAAACTGTCTTTTGATGATATGGTATGGAAAGATGGCTTTTGAACTGGTGGCCTCTAGTGTTATGATATTAAATGCACATGAAACTCCAAACATGTAGGAATGTCAAAAGAAGCTACGTCTTCTTATGTTGATCCTCCCTCAATATAGATGATACAAGTTTGTGCACACAATTACAAACAAATTAGAGTGAACTGTGTGATTTGTTATCTCAATTTCTAGTTGCATATAATTTTTTTTTTTAAAAAAATTGGGTTAGCTTATGCAGATGAAAATGTAAAACTGGCAATTAGATATCAGTCATACATTTGAATGATGAACCATAGGATTTTGGCATCTCTTATTTGTCAAAATGGACTAGAGAGTCTGCCCCGTTTTATGCACTATTCCTGTCACCCCTTTTTGGCAATTCTTTATACCTTTTAATTTTTTCCCTTGTTCCTACTCTTTTGTGTTAGAATTTTCCTTAAAAAAGTAGAAATTAAGAACTACTACTCATAAGGCTTAAATATCGACCTGACTTGTGAAGTATTAGATGTCGCTATGTAATCCTTGTTAGATATTACATGCTATGTAGCCCTCATGTCCTTCAATTGCTGTTTTTAGTGGTAATTGTGTATAAAAAATCTCCCTTCAGGCAGTCAATCTGATACTTATGCGCTGGTTCTTGTTACTAGGACTAAAATTTGTAGCTGATGGTTATTCCAATATGTCATTGTGACAAGAGTGTGCCTAGTGATATATATTTTGCTGTTTGTCCTTTTTCCTCATTTCCTTAGCTTTTGGTGTATAGGTGCACAAATTCTTCATTATGAGGTCTTTCCGTGAAGTGGCATGAGTAGATTTTATTCCTGCTTATATAGCTCCATATGCTATTTTTGTGTGGCACTTCTTTAGTCTTTATTCATCTACTTTCTAGGATTGCTGATGCAGAGGAGAACTTGGGAGAAAGTGAAGTTAGAGAAGCTCATTTGGCTAAATCTTTGTTTTACATCCGAATTAGTGATAAGGTAGACGAGTGAACTTTTTTCCATCATTGCACCTCCATATCCCTCCTCATGATTTAACCATTTTTTTGGATATTTGCTTCACAATGAATCCAGGAGAAGGCACTTGAGCAGCTCAAAGTCACAGAAAGTAAAACAGTTGCAGTTGGCCAAAAGATGGACCTAGTTTTTCACACACTGCAGATTGGTTTCTTCTATATGGACTTTGATCTCATATCAAAGAGTATTGATAAAGCAAAGAAGTAAAGGATATTTATATATTGATCTTCAATAATATATACACACTTATATTATAGCTATGTGTGCTCCAGTTTTCCTTAATATTTGCTCTTGACTTGTGGCTTGCAGCTTGTTTGAAGAAGGAGGTGACTGGGAAAGAAAGAACAGGTTGAAGGTGTATGAGGGCTTGTTCTGCATGTCAACACGTAACTTCAAGAAAGCAGCAAATCTTTTTCTCGATTCCATTTCAACTTTTACGACTTACGAACTTTTTACCTATGACACCTTCATATTTTACACTGTCCTTACAAGCATCATATCACTAGACAGAGTTTCCCTGAAACAGAAGGTATTCATTTTTTTTAAGATGATTCTGGTTCAATTGTAGATCAAATAAGCAAATCATATTTTCATTCCTGTCTAACCACATCCCCTTGATGACATTCTAATACTTTTCATCTTTTTCTGGAAGATGATAAAAGGGATGAAGTAGAACTTATGGTGCCTGTGCTGTTTGTGGCAGGTTGTTGATGCCCCAGAGATCTTGGCAGTTATTGGGAAAATCCCATTTTTGTCAGAGTTTTTGAACTCACTTTATGATTGTCAATATAAATCATTTTTCTCTGCTTTTGGTAAGTATAAATGCTGTTTAATTTATGTCACTATCTTACAAACATATTTATGAAATACCTCATTCTCGATAGAAAAGAGGACCTTTAAGGGCATAGGCTCTTGAACATATAATGTCAAATCCAGCCTTCCCTCCTTCCCCAGACTGACGTGTGCTGCAGATTGGACTTGGGTTGTTCTTAGGGACTGGCTCCACGCTGCTTAAATATGTGACAAATTAATATGCTATATGTTTGTTCAGATTTGAGCTAGCTACTACTTTTCTAGATTAAGGATTTTTTAAAATTCTTCTCTTTTTCTTTAATTTTCTATGAAGTAGTAATTGTTAAATAATCTGATATAGTTATCTGCTTCAGTGTTTCTGCTATTCACACAAACCACCGTCTCCTCTGTTGAACTATCACAGTTTGGACCAATGTTTTGTCACTTATTTACAGTTTGTCTTATTCAATGTATTCAAATGACTTTCAGCTGGCTTAACTGAGTATATTAAATTGGACCGGTACTTGTACCCACACTTCCGGTATTACATGAGGGAGGTTAGAAGTGTGGTTTATTCACAATTCCTCGAGTCCTACAAGAGTGTTACCATTGAAGCTATGGCAAAAGCATTTGGGGTGACTGTGGATTTCATTGACTTGTAAGTTTGTCATGTATCTTGATCCTATGAGCTCTTACCTGTAACTTCAAATTACTGCCATTATACAAATAAATTGATGTTTGGGTATTTAATTCTTCTGCAGGGAGCTGTCCCGCTTTATTGCCGCTGGAAAGCTACACTGCAAGATCGATAAAGTAGCAGGTGTGCTAGAAACTAATCGTCCGGATGCAAAGAATGCCCTCTACCAGGCAACCATCAAGCAGGGAGATTTCTTGTTGAATCGTATTCAGAAGCTCTCTCGTGTCATTGATCTATGAGTTATGTAACTGTTGTTTTGCTTTGGGTGATGACATGGCAATTCGAGGAATTATGCCTTGAAGTTCTTGACTAGTCATCTGATGTATTTCTAGCGGGATGTCCTCAGTTCTTTCCCTGGAACTTGGTGGACTATTTCAGATCATTACTGAGTCTTAAAAAAATTATAACCTTTATGCAATCTTTGGACGGATCTGCTTGTGCCTTCTTTTACTATTGTGTTAAAATCGAGTAGACAACGGAGAATGTTCGCGTCATTTGAAATTTCAGATCGATGGTTAATTCGTGCCTCAGTGATTTTAATTCTTAGCAAATGTGTAACTGGATGTAACGATCTTCTTTCTTTGTAACCTCTGAGGCAGAACCCCTCGATCATTTATTGTTCAATTTTTAGCTACTTGTTCCTTCCTGTGGTTGTCTAAGTTGAAAAGAATACACTTCCGGGTGGGTATCAACCACCCCCCAACACCCCCCCTCCCCCCCAAAAAAAAACTGTTTCTCCCTCTCTATGTAGAGATGGGGAAGAGAATCCAGAACTGCAAGGCAAGATAACCAATGGATCGGTTCGGTATTTGTCACTAGTTATGCAAAATCGTTAAGCAGCATTCATAGCAGGAGCAGGTATCCTGCTATTTTCATTGCTGTACGGCCTTCAGTAAATGTGCTTTGAGGCGTGGATAGACAGTTTGTTTTCCTTTTCCAGGTTAAAGCAGTTGCTGCACAGTTTAATATCAGCTGAAATTAGGTTTGGTCCTGATTTTATATATAATTAATTGTTCGGAGGCTGGAGAGACTCTCATAATAATAATAATAATGCGCAAGTAATTTGTATTATGACGACATCAAAATTATGTCCAATCCAAGTCAATTATGTCGAACCCAAAGATTAAACCCCGAAAGTGATTAAAATCATTCCGAAAGGACAATGGCATTATGATCAACTCTCTTTTTTGGACCCAACATCCTGTCAAATGCAGCATCTAAATTATGTTAAAGCGCTCGCTACCTTCCAGTAATCATTTGTAAAGTTGCTTTTTCCTCTTTTTTTTTTTTTTTTTTTCCGACAAGGTGATTTCCAAACTAATGAACTGAGTCTACGACACATGCATACCTGTCAAGATAGAGACATAATCGGAGCTTTGTTTCCCGATCTAGCTTCTATGCTAAAGTCAGTTATGCAAGGGATTAGGAGTAAAAGCGGTACTAGTTGGACAAGTTATAAGCACGAGAGAAACTAAGCCAAAATCCTCTCTCCCCTCTCAAATGGAGGGGAGTATTTATAGTGAGGAAATCGACAAGAGGAATGATGGAACCTACTCCTCGTTATCTACAAGGAGTGAGCCTAGGGCAGTGGTATCAGAGATAGGTCTGGGTATGACAGTGGTAGCAGTCATATCAACTTGTCTGACACTTGTTAACTTTTGCCTGTAAGTACCAGATACCGAATAACCAAATGGATCCAACTGACCGAGGTGAAATCACCTTAGGAGGACGAAGACATGGGGAATGACCTCGATCAAACACATGTTGGGTTGTGTCACCTCGGCTGGAGCATCCACACCCAGCTTGCCATATTCAGTGGGATTGGAGTAGGCCTGTGTTTTAAAACTCGGACAGGACCGACCGGTTCGATCGAACTGGGAACCGGCCAAGTGTCCGGTTCGAGTTATGCTAAAAAATCGGGTAAGCAAAAATCCGGTTTTGACCGGGAAAACCGGATTTTTCGGTTCAATCAGCATTTAAAAAAAAAACTCAAACTTTTTAAATATTATGTTTTGACCCCTAGATTGTTAAAAACTATTAATATACCTCAAATATTTCATACTTTATCAATATTTTCTTAAAGTTTGGTGTTATTTTTCAATTAAATCCATAATTTTAATTCTAAACTTGTTAATGCTCATTAAATAATATAAATTGCTATTTGATTGTTCTAATTTCTTTGTATTTTCTTGTTAAATATATTTGAAACATCAAATATATATGAATATACATTTATTAATATTAACATGTTATTAGGTATTTTACATATAATATTTTAATTTTTAAATAATTTTTATTTATAACGTCATCCGGTTCAACCCCTATCGAACTCGGTTGAACCTATTGACCCCTGACCCCTGAGTTTGACCAAGTCGATACCCTGTCTGGTTCTGAAAACATAGGAGTAGGCACTGGGCTAGTTTTGCAAAAGGGCAGTTTGTACATTTACTGGTACTATTTTGTTTTGCTTTTTGGTTTTTTTTTTAAAAATTTTTTTTATAGCAAAGAAAGGGATGGAATTGAAGAAGCGGAAACAGGGTAGAGGGATTAAAATTCAAAACTTCTAATTCTATCTTGACGGGGGAATGGGGTGTTTATTTTGGTTTATGTCCATTTCATTTTCATGCAAGAAAAAGTTACGTTTACAGAGTGACAGTTGGTGCCAGTTGACAAGAAAATTGATTAATAATCATAATGCCATCAATTGAAGTTGGTGGCTCTTTTTTCACTACTTTAGGACATTGAAGACGTGCGACTGAGCTAACTTCTTAGGCCATCCATCACATGTAGGGATGACAATGGGGGCGGCTGCCCGCGGGGGGCTCTCGGGGCGGGGGGTGGGGCGGGGGGGAATTATTTCCCCCCGCTTAGAAACGGGGCGGGGGGCGGGCCCCGTCACGCCACCCGCAAAACAAAAAAAAAATATAAAAATATATATAATATGTAAGTTAATTAGTTATAAACTTATGATAATGATATTATTAGTTAGATGTATTATATAATGTATATTAGTTTATGTAATAGAATTGATATTATCAATTATATGAATAATTATGCATGTCTACTAATAGAATTTATTAATTAGTTATATTAAATTTACTAATACATTTATACTAAATTTCTAATTACACTTAATAGAATAACATTTTTTTCTCAAAAAAAAGCACAAACACAATAAAGAATTAGTGATTGCATTTGTACTAAAAGTGAAAACTTGACTATTTTAGTTATATTTATTTCATCATATTGGATTGTATTCAAATAACTTCTGTTTGATTGTTTTTATGAGTTTCAATTGTAAAATTATAATGAATAATAATTTGGTGATGTGTTGATATTTTAGTACTTGATTATTTATTAAAATTTAATTATAATAAAATTATATAATAAAATTTTATTAACCTCGCGGGTACCCCCGCGGGGGAAGCGGGGCAAGGCGGGGCGGAGGCGGGGCGGGGCGGGAAACGGGGGACGGACGGGGGACGGGGGGAACTAATAGGCAACGGGGCGGGGGGCGGGGGACCCCGTTGCCATCCCTAATCACATGCATTTCGAGTGTTTGGATACCAAAATTATTCCAAATAATATTTCGCTTGCATCACAAACACATTTTTCAACCTATCTTTTTATATTCCCAATCACCTTTTTATCTCACACACATCACATCACAAAAAATGCTACAGTAATTATTCCAAATAATATTTCAAATAATACACTATCCAAACAAAAATGTTACACAATCAATCTAACCTTGCACTAGCATTTTACTGTACTGGGATGATTAATCATTAATGTTAATTTCTGCATTAATCGGATGGTGAAAAAGTATCTGAGAGTGAAAAGCCAAACCATCCATTTACTTTTTGCCATTTTGACACTTGAAATTGGAATTAATGCCGATTTGATGCTTTCCAAGGTGCCAACTCATGCGCATTGATTTTCCTTCTGTCAACTGGCAATAGATTGTCTTATACTATACGTTAAGTGATGGGTTAACTGAGTTTAGATCCCTTAACATTAAATTATATGCCGTAGAATGGAAAGGCACTAAGTCAAATCCCATTGTATTGGACCACATAAAATCCCCTTCTTAAAAAAAAAAAAATATATATATCCCCTTATATTGGACCACATAAAATTGGATGGCCCCTTGAACTAATTCATTAGTTGGCTTCAATATCTTAATACCAGCCATGGGATGTTACATACTTCATATTTTCTTCGCTAAATTGACCCCAAAAAAATGTATAAAGGTTTAATCATAATTTTGCTAGGGTTTTGGGAAATTTAATTAGTTTTTGTCACTTTTTTTTTTTTGGGCTGAAGATTTAGCCTCGAGGATTCCCGAAGGCGGATGGTGCATTTGTAAAGTGGAGTGGTCCTAGAATGAAGCGTCGCAAAAAGCAATATATTACCCCAAAAAAGAATAGAATTGCTTCTTTATTTGATTTATTAAAAAGTTGGCAATTGGAGGTATCAAAATCAACTAACAAAAGATGTAAGGGAAAACTACACCAATCATCCCTAGCATATTGTGTATATAAAATTTTAGTGTCTCAGAATTAAAATGATCAATTTTATCCTCTAACGTTCAGAAAACGCTCAAATTTTATCTCTTGTCACCTTATAAATTTGACTGGAATAAGTCACCAATCTATCAATTTTGAAAGTACAAATATGACAATTCACTTATTATGTTCATGCCAAATGCACTGGGCTAACGATTTACTCACTTTTTCATCACTCACCCTCGACCAAGCGGGCCAAACCAAGTACGTACCTACAGGTGCCATGATTCCCACAAACACAAGAAAGTGGCTAAATTCTTTTGCTTTGCTCAGCCACAATTTTCCATCCCACGGACAAACTACTATATAATGCTATCACCTTCTCAATCATCTTCAATTCTTGACCATGCAACCCAAATGAGTTTCTTCAGTTTCAGTGCTCATGTTTCTTTTGTAACATCCTGTATGTGTTCATAACAGAAATCCAGCTGCCCCAGAGTTTAACTTGAATTTGTGGAAAACATTAGGAAATTAGTAGGAACCCATTTTTAGTGAAGCTGAAGATTATCAGAGACCACCATGATTTTGCCGCTTGATTTGAAAGATTTCCAGGAAAAGCTCTCCATAAAGTTGAGACCTTGGCAGCGTTCTTTTGAATTCTGGGCTCGAACTATTGATATCTACACTGGCTATAAGGTCTCTCTATCCGTGAATTAATATTGGGATTAGCTTAGAATTTTTTTTTTTTTTTCACTTTTCATTTTTGTTTAATGGGGGAAAATTCCTTTCAGGTGTTTCAACTTAAAGTGTGCTTTGAGAAGGATGTGAAAAAGCAGGAGGCAATGTGGGAGAGGCAGCATGAGCTTGCCGCTGACAAGATTTATAATATGTGTGCTGATCTTGGTGGGTTTTTTCTAAAGGTACTCCTGTTGATTGCACCTTTAAAATTTTTAATCTTCTATACTTCTTAAAAGCCATCAATTGTTAAGTTTTGACTATTGTTTGCCTTAAAAGGTTACTCTTTTACTGTGTAATTGGGCTCTTATGGCACTGTTCTGAGTTAAAGATTTTGGTTTAAATAGGTACTACGTGTTTGTGACTTATGGAGGCTGTCATTTTGGGTTTTTTTTTTTTTTTCCTTCATGGTTTTGGTGGATTATGTTTTGTATAGGTTGCACAAATAGTTGGGAAACCTGACTTGGCACCAGCTGCATGGGTGAGAAGACTGGTCACACTGTGTGATCAAGCTCCAGGTACGCCGTACAATGTGATCAAAGCTGAGCTGGAGAAGGAGCTTAGTCAAAGTGTTGACGAGTTGTTTGACACATTTGATGCCAATCCTCTCGGTTCAGCTTCAATTGCTCAGGTTTATATAGCAACTTCACTATTTTGGCTAGCTAAAGACTCACAAAGTTTAAGGTTAAAGTTCTGAATGCAAAATAAAGTATCTTTAAGGTTTAATCCATGATCTCTCAACTCGGTTGGTATGCAATAAATTTATAATTTTCATGATTTCTTATTTGTTTCGTGGTTCTTTTGTGAGTATTCAACATAAATAATTTGGAATGCTAATCATCATGGAACAACTGGGAAGAACCTCAAGAGATGCATGTCAGTAAAGTTGATTCATCTTGTGATTAAGTTGGCTGTTGAGTAAAAGGATGCATTAGGTCTGTTCTGAAATAGCAAATGGTAACAGCCTGTGTGGGACCTTAAAGTTGTATAAATCGTTATTGTTAACATTGTTTTTAAGTACATGTCAAATGGAGCATCCAACATTCTACAGTATGATGGATTGATTGGCTTATAAATGTGACAACGTGATCTAATTGCATGTTTACAACTTAGGATAGCCTTTCCGAGAAGTGGGATGAAACTCAAATTTTTGACAGGAGGCTGTGTTGGTAGGACTACTGCTTTTGAGGCCCAATTTTTTTCTTTCTTTTGTAACTGTTACTGCAGTATTTTAAGCAACATAATTCCTCAATGATATATGGGCCTTATCAGTCTATAGATGCACTTTGTTAAAAGTTTCAGAATAAAAAATATGATGGATCCTGCAGCCTGCGGAGAATAATTAGTACTCCCTCCGTCTCACTTTGATAGTCCTGGTTTTTTTTTCACACAGTTTAAGAAAAAATAGTTAATTTTGTTGGAACAATCAATTTAGGTAGCTATTTTCCTAAAATACCCTCACATTAATTAGAGTACAACTTTATGGGAACTTGAATTGATGGTAAAAAAAGAATCAACTCTCATTAAATGGGGTAGGTTTATAGTAACAACAACTTACATTAAATAAGGGTATTTTAGGAAAATTAAAATACAACTAAATTCTTCAATTGGAAAGTGGACTACAATTTGGGACAGACGAAAAAGGAAAACAAGACTATCAAAGTGGGACGGAGGGAGTATCTGAAAGTGCTTTAAGTTTTTGTTCATGTTTTCTGATGGTGCAGTTGGTTTCTTCTTGATTAACAATATCTGATTGTACCGTTACATGTAAACTTGACAGAGTTTTTGATCTAACCTTTACTCGCTATCCTTTTATTTTAAGACTATACTGATATAATGCGTGCATGTTGATGTCATGTATAACCTAGGTTCATCGAGCACGGCTAAGGGGTGACAAGAATGATGTTGTTGTCAAGGTAAGAAGAACTGAACAACTGCCTGCATCTTTAATATGATTGAGGTCTTAGTCAATACGTTGCTGCAGGTGCAACACCCTGGGGTTCAGCATTTGATGATGACAGACATCCACAACTTGCAAGCTTTTGCTTTGTTTATACAGAAGACAGATATCAAATTTGATCTATATTCTATAACCAAGGAGATGGAGAAACAGGTATGCAGCTCCTTTTCTTTCACAATCATCTGTAGACATTCTGCTGTCCTTGTCTGCCACCACATTTTTCTTTACTTTATTGGGGAGAGAGGGGGAGGGGTGTTGTCTTTTTTGGGGGGGTAGGGTGGGGGAAGAGGGGGGTTGCTGGGAAATTCAACATGATGCATTTTTTTTTGTGGCATAGCTAAGATTTCTGTAGTGGGGCCAAGCATTTGTACTCAGTGTACTTTCTTCTGTTTCCTTTCGATCAGTTTCTTCATTTATGACTTGAGAACTGTGCGGGGGAAAACGTCAAAAATATTTAGACTAGCTAAGTTTAGTCTTCAACAAGCTTTTCTTCACTTTTTAATGTTTCGTTTGAGGCAGAGAAATTGCATTGAAGCATGTAAATATGTCAAAAGATGACTGTTTTTCATCTTGTAGTGATTTATGTGTTGTATTTCTAGAGCTGCTTTATGTCTTAAAGTTGTTTTAGTTTCCTACTTTTTATTTATATTTTTCATCCAAGTTCTCCATTATGCCATTCTTTTCCTATAAGGTGCACTAATTAGTGAGCACTCTCTTAGTTTGAAGTTCGACTTCATCTTCCTTTGATGAAAAAATTGCTTTTAATTACTGTGAAGTACACCTGAAATTTGCTATTCTGTCTTACTCTAGAGAAGTTTGGTCACCTTTCATGTCATGTGTTCCAATTTCAATTCATATGTTACACTGTCTTTTAGTTTGTTGTTTCATTTCCCTCTGATCATATCATATCACATGTTGACACATCTCTTGTTCAGTTGATATTTCTTTACATTTATGTCTTATTGTCTTTCTATATATTGTTAAGTGCATAACTATGATCTTTCTCTTTGATCAATTGTTTGATGCTAATTGATTTCATCTTTTCCACAACAGATTGGATATGAGTTCAACTTCTTGAGAGAGGCTGATGCTATGGAAAGAATTCGCAATTTCTTATATGCAAACAACAAAAAGAGCCCTGTTTCGGTGCCTCGCGTGGTGCGGAATTTGGTCACTAGGTACATTTAATTGCATTAGATTTTTTTTTTTGGGATCAAAATTTGAAAACTCAACTTAGTTTGATTGAATTGTCATTATAGGAAGGTTTTGGTAATGGAATGTATTAATGGAATCCCCATTATGAAACTTGGAGATGAGATAGCGAAAAGAGGCATTAATCCTGCTGGTAAGGTAGCAGCAGCAGCAAAGCAGTAAGCCCTTAGATTACCTAGAGAGTATGGTTCTTTTATTTTTGTTCTGCCTGATTTTTTTGTGATTGTGCGCATTGGTGTTGTGATTGTAGCTTTTTACTTCCATTATTTCTGTAACTTTGTGATATCTGCACCATTCTTGTGTAACCTTTAGTGGACACATCAGGAAGTCTTTGATCTGTCTCTCCCCCTCCCAACTTTTTTAAAACTCCACAGAGTTTTTAAGTCTTCTTCGTAAATGAGTAGAGTGCTGGTCTGTGATAGTTCTGGACTAATCTGTAAGAGGTAGCATAGGATGCATCTTGTAGTGGTCTTTTCTCCAATCTGAACCAAATTATTTCACACATAATTGATTGTTTTAAAAGGAAATCTGCTTTACTTTAGCTGAGTGAAGTATAAGAAACCTGAAATATGGATGGTTACTGACTATTATTCTGCTTTTTTTAGAGTGGAGTGGTACTTTCTCTTTTGGAGCTGATACTAATATCTATAGTTTTCTTAGAAGAGATGTTTGTGGAAATCGTTGTCAAAAACCATTCCTGGGAACAAATTTTACTTGTATTGAGTCTGTGTTTGTTACTCAGCTCCATCTTGAGTTCAACGTTATGAAATTATGAAACAAGTAGCCTTTGGGAATAACTGCAATTTTATGAAACTATCTTGGTTGAATAAAATGCTTAGAAAATTTTGGGCTCAATCTACTAATTTCAGTAAATAGGTGAATTATCTAATGCCGTGCAAAAACATGGAAAATGTTTTTTGGACTGAACCTAGGTTTCTTAGTTTCATAAGAAGATAGTTTTTAAGGTACCTTCTGCTATTAGAGAACTTGTAAGAAGTTTCCTCACTTCCCAAAAGCACATAATTCCTCCGTGAAAAGACAAATCTACTTTTGCAATTGGAATGATACTAAAACTTAAGACATTTTGCAATCAGACAACTGTAGAGTTTGGTCCTGAGAGTTGGAGAGAAGTGACCCTTGTATGTGGTAACATGCTACTGTTGGGAAAGTGATGAAGAAGGAAAAGAAGATAGGGAAGATGAGATAATTTGGTAACCTGTTGAAGAGAGAATAGCCATTTAAAGACATCTCCATTCTGAATCTTATGTCAAAAGAAGTTTATGAACTTATTTTTGTGGGGAACAAGAGATGTGGCAAGCAACTAAGTTTGGAGCTTATCTTGATGAAAGATCTCTATGAATCATCTCACGGACTTTGTCCTGATTGACAGGGGTAAGATATCCCAGGACCTAAATTATAATGGAATGCAGAAATAATCAATATATGGCTGTGTTATTGTTTTGGAAGAGTTCTTAAAACAATAATTAAACCTCTATCTACAGCGTAGCTCAAATTGGTAAGGGGTGCTAAATTAACAGGGATAAGATATGTCAGGACCTTAATTTTGATGGATGGTGGAAACCATCAACATAAGCCAGTGTTATTAATTTGCAAGAGTTCTTAAAACAACGGTTAAACCTCTATCTACAGGGTAGCTCAAATTAGTAAGGGATGCTAAACTTCTAAATTTGTCATCTACGCTTTTAAAATATAGCTTGCTACCATGCATATTTTCATAGATGGCTTTTGGAAGAAATTTCTGCATATTGCTAACAAAACTGTTCAACAATTCAACTGGAGTTTGTTATTTTTGTCAGTGACTGACATCCATAACTTATATTAACTGGATGTGATGGGGATAAACTTCATAATCCTTTTATTTCATGTTTCATGATATACATACGTACTTTCACTTGCACTGTTATGTATATGATGGATAACCTACAAAAGTAATTTCATTTTATCCTTAATCCTTGCTTGTAGCTACTTTGACAGTGGAATAAACAATAATAAAGACATAACATCTGCTGCCAAATGCAGGAATATCCTGAAAAGTTTGACACTTGCATATGGACAGATGATTCTGAAGAGTGGTTTCTTTCATGCTGATCCTCATCCAGGAAATATTCTGATATGTCGAGGTTCAGAGGCAAGTTGAACATTTCTACTCTCTTTTATTCTGTTTTGACAGTGTTTCAAGATCATCCATTAGTTTCTGTCTATTAACGGGAAATGGATCTTTTTTGGATACTCTTTTAGGTTGCTTTACTTGATTATGGGCAAGTGAAGGATCTCCCTGATCAGCTGAGGCTTGGATATGCTAATCTAATTCTTGCAATTGCGGATAAGGATCCTTTAAGGGCAATAGAGAGCTTCAGGTGCTATTACCCTCTCTAAACCTTGGTGTTGTGTGTTCAGTTTAAGTGATAATTAATAGTCATAACATTAGCAGATGTTGAAATTCACTGGAAAAAGAAAAAAAGAAAATTGAAAACAGAGGCAGATATGAAAAGGAACAGTTATATATTGAACAATCAAAACTATCTTGGAAATTATTCCTGGCCTGAAGAAATGAACTGGTAATTCTTCTGTCTATTATGTTGTGAAATACAACCTTAAATCTCTTACACTGCCTCATCTTCTGTGTCTGTACTAGGGAGCTTGGAATAATTACCTTGACGAAGTGTGAGGATGAGCAGAACGAAATGCTTAAATTGGCAACGACAATGTTTGATACAAAACTACCTCCTGGAGTCATGATGTTGCAGCCTTTTTCAGAAGATTCTTCAATAAAAAGAATTTCTGTGGAGGTTTGTACTGTTTTTAGTAGAGCGATACATGCCAGTTTCTTGATGCTAATTGCTTGTTGAGACTATTGTGTTTACTGGAATATTAAGTCACTTTAGATCTTCCTAAGAACAATTGTAAAAATTTCCCTTTCTCCTTTGTAAGCTAATTCAGCAGCAAGTTTGAAACTCACATTAGGTTTAACTCAGTCTGTAAGGTGGTGTTCAGCAATGGTGCAAGAAGTCTTGTAACCTAACCACCAGCCTTAGTTTTTATTATTTGCTCATGCAGTCGTATATCCAATCATCTCAACTAAGGCTTAATGTACACAGGACAAATGCTGTATCATGATCAGCATTTATCACAGGTCAAGCATCCTAATCACAATAGGAGATGTAGAATCCTGGACATGGCTTGTACAGGTTTTTATATGGCATCATGATCTAGGGTATACCGCTTGGTTCTCCAAAGAGTTTGGTTCTCACTCTTCTGGCAGGTAGCCAGCACTTGTATAAATTAAATCTGGCTGATTGCAGGCCTAACAACTTGAAGTCCAAAGCATTAGCCTGAAATGCTCAAGTCAGGTAAGTAGTAGTACTATAACTGAGGTCTTATGAGCATTCATAAAATCTCCGCGCATGATGCAGAAAAGTCTAGAGCATTAGCCTGAAATGCTTAAGTCAGGTTAGTAATGGTACCGTAATTAAGGTCTTATAAGCATCCATAGAATCTCCATGCCTTATGTGGCAAGACGGGCTTTAATCCACATTTTGCACATCTTGAGCTCCAAAATTGTGGAGTTGCAAAGAGGGAGAAGAGAAGCAAGATTAAGCTGTAACATTAAGAGGATCCTTCAAATTGCCAGGCTTGGTGCCCATATTCGCTTGAATTTTGAACAGTTTTTTTCTTCTCCCTCACTTTATATCCTTTAAAAGGGCTGGTAGGATTGATGCGGCTTGGTATCTATTTTCTTTAATGGGAATGGGTTGTCAAAGCATTGGATTTATACCAGGGCATCAAATAGGGGTGGCCTAAATTTTTAAGTTTGGGCTGTATTGACCACTAATGTGGTGGGAACAATATTTTCAGCAAGGATAGAGCATCTCATGTTTGGGCATATTATCCACTTTTAAATTGTAACTTATCTAGAGGACTTCTTGATCCATACTGGAAGCAAGCCAATCTTTCCATTTCTAATTTGGGAACTGAGCATTGCTTTTTGTTTATTGTTTTTTTCAAAGCAGAGGTTGGATTCTTCATAGCATAACCCCCCTTAAGAATTATTATAAGTTGACCTCAACAATATCAATAATTTCGGGCCTAATCTTGCAAATTTCGTAGTTTATGTCTTCCCAATGCAATTTAAACCTACAAAGTTCCTACACTTGGAAAGTCTCATTTCCAGGAACATAGTTTTTTTTTTTTTGGGTGATAAAAGGGACTGTAAACTCTGCTCATGAGTATTCACTCTAACTTTTGATTTTTGTTCTTGTTGTTCTATGTTATTTGACATTGAAGGAAATACTTCTAAAAATGATTTAGCTGTAATGAAAAAAATCCCTTATTCTGCTAACTTAGATTCTGAGGTTAAGTCTGGCTTAATTTCTCTTTGCATATGTCTATACATGCCTTAAATTTGGAATCTATTCAGTATTATGTAGAGATATGACTTGAGATGATTCAAATGTTAGATATGTACCCAAAAAAAAAAGAAGAAGAAGAAGAATGATATTTCATTACTGTAGCTGTTTCTTGATGTATGATAAGCTATTATGGGACTCTCGAATCGTGAAGATGATAAACTTGATATGTTAGAAACTGGTTCTTGCAGTGTTTTAATAATCGGTTGATGATTGCAAGTTATGCTCCAAAATTGTAATTGTCCTGCTGTGATATGATGATGACAGGCTTTTCCAGAAGAACTATTTTCTGTTCTTCGTACTGTGCATCTATTGAGGGGGCTCAGTGTCGGTATGGGAATTAATTATTCATGTGCTGAGCAATGGAAACCTATTGCTGAAGAAGCTCTGTGTCGTGCGGGCAGGCTACCAGGTATATTTCTAAGTCAGAACATTTGTCTCTTCTATAATTGGTGTTTCATGGGGCCAAAATGGGAGTGTAGTAATTTGCTGCTGGTGCTTCTTGCCAATGCACGATAATACATCATGTCCAATTTAGGTTTCACTTATAATGTTAGCAATTTTGTTTGCTGGTGTTCATTTTCATAGTGTGCTTTGCACTGAGCAGGCCCTATCAAGCAATGCCATTTCCATGCTGTTGGCCGGGTCTAAGAAATGTAAAATTTGTCTATATAACAGGCTTACAAGTTCCCTTCTGTAAAATTATTCTGATATTTAAACTGTTCAAGTTAATATGATGCTAAATCTGTGTTAATAAATCTTTTTAATTCTGCAACTTTTACCGTCTGTCCCTAAATTACAGTTGCTCCAGACTTTGAGTTATTTTCTTTTCTGTCTGGCAGTGTGTCACCCCACAACAGCAGCTTTCGAGTTCAAAGTTCATTAACATTTTTCATGTGTTGCTTATTTTTTTTTGGGCTTTTTCATGTACTGGTGCAGATAAAAATTCAAGACGAGGACGTAGACGCGGGTACCTCAGAAGGATATTTCGGAGACAGTAAAATAACACATGAAGAAAAGCAGGCGGTTTACAAAAAAATTTGAGACATTTATCATTCTTGGTATAGATAAAGTCTATTGTAATACACTAGTAACTGTACACTTACTGATTTAGAAATTGATGTGATGCTTTTCATTGCTGATGCTCAACCACTAATTGTAGGTGCCAATGCTAAATTGTATGGCACCAAATCAGTTCCTTGTCCATGACACAGGCAAAATCAGTATTCTGTAATAGACTGACATCCAAGATCAATATTCTGCATTTGTGGAAACTACTTTTGTGACCTGACTATTAGCATGAGATCCTCCAGCTTGTGTAGTAGTTTTTGCAGTCCCATTTGGAGGTATTGATTGATGAATAGCATGGAGCAGAATACGGTTCATGCCAAACAGGCAACATTGGAGAGAGGAGTAGGGGTGGGCATCCTGACCCGGCGACTCGAAAAACCCGATGATATGATCCGATCCGATCCGTCGGATTACATGCGAATTGGATCGTATCCGAATAAAGAAGTTATGCGGATCAGATTCGAATATATATATTTTTTGTGATCTGCGGATATTCGATCCATAAAGTATTTTTTATACATCAAATACACTAATTTATCTTATTTCTCATTTTTATATCTATGTCCTCTTTCAAAATAAGCTTTCTTTGCATATGATATTAAGTTTTTAAACAAATTGTCTTATAATTTGTGGATAAAAAAAATCTTAAATGTATTGAATCTTATTTGTTCGTATCAAAATAAGGAAAAAAAAATTCATGGAAGTTACTTTATATTGCAACCCAAAAAAAAAAAAGATTAATTTTGACTAAAAACTCTTTTTTTTTTTAATGACTAAAAGCTCACGTAAGTCCAACAAATCACTTGCATGATATTTTTGAAACTTTAATACAATTTATATTTCATCTTATCTTTGGAATTTATAACTTTTTTTAAAAGAAATTTTAAATTGGATTTGCATATTGTGAATACCAATATCTAGATATTTGCATTAGCAGATTCAGATGCGGATCATAAAATGATTGATCCGATTTTTACAGGTCGGATTGGCATTTTGTTTCATGGGTCAGACACCCCTGAAGAGGAGGAATTATTTCGATGTCAGAAAAAAAAATAAAAATAAAGAGAGACAAAAGCTGGTAAACAAAATTAGGCTTTCTTGCTCCTTTGCTTGTGCATGATCTTAAACATCTCCAATCCATGGTAAGTTTTTTCTTGCATTATGATAAAACAACAGATTCATCTGCTGGGTACTCTTGTGCCATCTGGACATTGATAATAATCAAATTTGCAAAAGAACAAAAGGATGAGAGAAAAAAATAAGATCGAATAGCAGACTTATCACAAAATGACATGCAGAAAAATTTGTTAACCTGTAAGCATAAATGTAGAAGATAGAATATTCTATTATGAAATTTGTCAGAACTCTCTATTCTTGACATCTGCGAGTCCTTTGAATTTACTTCAATTGACAATTGGCTTTCACTAAACAAGACGGAAGCAAGGATTCATTGTCAAATTCGGTTATGAATGATACTTGAAGAAAGAAAGAAAGCATAATTAGCTCACATTGGATTAATCTTCAATGTACTGATGGCATATGCACTTTCATCATTAGATGCACGACCTATAATCTAATTTGAGTTTAAAATCTAAATTTTGCAGCGTATGCGCTGTCAATATATTTAAGATTAATTCTTTGAAGTTTACGAGATCAAATCCCCATTCATTCTAAGGTAAGTTATCAAAGCTCTTGAAAATTGAGTAAAATGAGTTGAGATGGATCTTGATGAGTAATTAGTACTACAATTTAAAGAAATGTCCCAATATTTGCTGATCAGGTAATGTAACCTTCAGAAGGGACTTCAAAGTTAAATTCTATGAACAAATAAGAGATTGCCCTTGCCATCTTTCTCAAGGGATTTCAAGATTCAAGTGGTGTAAACTTGAGTTGGAGCTAGATATTGACATGCAATATGCACTCAGTATTAACTCATTAATTAAGAGAGTTTTCTTGTTATCAATCTAGAAACTATGAAGCTTTTTGCAACTATTTTACAGTAAATAAAGCAAAAGGTCACATTAACCTGTAATTTTTTAGTTATTTGTTTCTTAATCTTCACCAATCATTGCTTTAGCTATTTAAAATCTTCAGTTTTGAAGACTGCTATAAGCAGATGTATAAAGCATAAATTTACACAAGTAACACAACAGAATTCTTGTTGGGAGTTGGAGTATGAATTGAAAAAGAATATACTACCAAGATTGTATCGACAGGAATTAATGATGGTGCTAATATCCAAATACTACAAGCCAAAACCGTACAAGGATGCCTTGCATTTTATAAATCAAGAAAGTATATAAAATTAGGAGAAATGGAAGTAACTATGCGATTCCCAGAAAAAATAATAATTATGTTTCCTAGTTACTTCATTCCCCAATGCGGGCCGGCTGAATAAAATCTTTAATGCCGATTCTTGAAGCAAATGTTGAAACTCTTATTCCATTGGTTTAAAGCTTCATTGCCAATGAAGAAAACCCCCGCCTTCCACCAAAAATTACTGATTCAAGTTTAGGAGATGCACAGATATTTTAGTGCTGTAATGAAATAGTATGATTTAGAGCCGACTTTTGTTACATTTTAGGCATTCCCTCGAAGAACAGTGTACTTTTTTTTGGCCAAAAATGTGGTGTGATGTGATGTATGATTAATAGAGTAGTATGGCAATTTTCTTAGCCTCCCTGATTTTCATATATGAGATGTTTTAAAAGTCTTTTTATGTTCATTGTTTTATTTGTCAGCTTCTCTCAGATTGTGGAGTTCATTCATAGCATTCGAGCAATGCTAAAAGTAAGATTGGATTGATAACTCAAGAAACAAGTCTTGAGTACTTTCCAGATGATGAGCTACTCACCAATATGCTTAATCATCTTGTCAAGTGTTTTCCATTTCAAGGAAAAAGAGAAACATATGTAAATTCTGCAAATACAAACTAAAAAGGTGAGACTAAATTTTCTTTGTCCAGATTGCAAGTATTAGGCCTTCAAAATTACTGTTACTAATGCTATCATCATACTCATTTTTTTTTTCATCATAATGATCATTAATTAACGTCATAATGAGAATCATTCTAATTATTCGTGGCATTGTTACTATTGTTATCATACTTTAGGGCATCAACAAATGAGGAGTGGACAGAAAAGTGAATAAAAAAGAAGGAAAAAACAGAGAAATAAAGAAAGTACAAAGAAGCATGCAAATTGTAAAACTCATCAGCCAATAGAAATAGAACCATCATTCTTTTCTACTATTTCATAAAGCCCTATTTAATTGCAGGATTCACAAACCTCGAGTCGCAAAAATTTATATATAATAAATTAATCACGAACCCTGATTCTAGAAGGTAGCAAAGTACAAAGTATATAAACCTCCAAGACATTAGGAAGGTGTACAAAACAGACTTTAATTGCATTTTGTTCTAGTTGCTCTATGTATTTTAATAGAGAAAATCGTTTAAATATTATTTTTGGCATTAAAGTATTTGACAAACTTTATTGTGTTTAACGAACAAGAAAAATTGGGAGTTTGTATCTTGCTATATAAACCAGCCCTGGTGGTTAAATGGTTCTTTCAAGGTCCTCACAAATTATCATTAAAAAAAAAAAAAGGAAAAGAAAAAGATGGCCCCTGGTGTTTTGGACCCTGCTGAATCATATAATGATGAGTGCAATTTTGAGGTGTCTGATGCAGGATTTTTTGATCCAGGTTTCAGAACATCATTTTCTCCAATGTGCCAGCCTTTTCTGGGAATGTTGGAAAATGCATCCTTTCTCTGGATTCCTACATTGTCTGATGAAACTGGGGACCAGAAGAGGCTGAAGAGAACTGTTAACTGTACTGATTCTACTGATAACAGTTCTATCAGTTACTCCCGCTCCGGCAGCTTTTCGAGCTCTGGAAGTGGAGGCATTTATCGTACGAGTAGTACCAACAGTGTTAACAGCCTCGGGAGGCATCATTTTCGCGATCACATTTGGACTTACACTCAAAGGTACCTTGCTGCAGAGGCTGTTGAAGAGGCCATCAGTGGTTCTGATCAGGATGCTGGAAATGAAGATCAAGACGATAACGGAGATGGGATGAAATTAGTCCAACTCCTCATTTCTTGTGCTGAAGCTGTAGCTTGCAGGGACAAGACTCATGCCTCTGTCCTATTATCTGAACTTCGAGCCAAAGCATTGGTTTTTGGATCTTCCTTCCAGCGTGTGGCCTCCTGTTTCGTGCAGGGACTGGCTGACCGGCTGGCATTGGTTCAACCACTGGGGACAGTGGGCTATGTTGTACCAAAGATGAATATCATGGATGTTAATTCGGATAAAAGGGAAGAGGCTTTATGCCTTGTTTATGAAACTTGCCCGTACATACGGTTTGGCCACTATGTTGCGAATTCTTCCATATTGGAAGCCTTTGAGGGAGAGTGTTTAGTCCACGTGGTGGACTTGGGGATGACCCTTGGTTTGCCTCATGGCCACCAATGGCGTAGGCTGATCCAGAGCCTCGCCGATCGTGGTGGCCAACCTCCTCGACGCCTTAGGATCACTGCAGTTGGCCTGTCCGTGGAACGTTTCCAGGTCATAGGAGATGAGCTTGAGGCCTATGCACGCAGTCTTGGAATAAATTTGGAGTTTTCAGTGGTGGAAAGCAACTTGGAAAACCTGAAGCCTCAAGATATTAAGGTGCTTGATGGTGAAGTCCTTGTGGTTAATAGCATCCTTCAGCTGCATTGTGTGGTGAAAGAGAGTAGAGGGGCTCTCAACTCAGTATTGCAGATAATTCATGAACTTTCACCAAAGGTTTTGGTTCTTGTTGAACAGGACTCGAGTCACAATGGACCATTTTTTCTTGGGAGGTTTATGGAAGCACTGCATTACTACTCTGCAATTTTTGACTCCCTCGACGCATTGCTGCCTAAATATGACACTAGGCGTGCTAAGATGGAGCAGTTCTACTTCGCGGAGGAAATCAAGAACATTGTGAGCTGTGAGGGGCCTGCTAGGCTGGAAAGGCATGAAAGGGTGGATCAGTGGAGGAGGAGGATGAGCCGCGCCGGATTTCAGGCTGCGCCAATCAAGATGATAGCACATGCTAAGCAATGGTTGGCAAAGACTAATTCCTGTGAAGGTTATACCATTGTGGAAGAGAAGGGCTGCTTGGTTCTTGGCTGGAAATCAAAGCCCATCATTGCAACTTCATGCTGGAAATGCTGAATTATGGCTTCCCAAGTCAACATATTCCACTTAACCACTCATGAAGATTGCATTCAAGTTGCTATGCCAAAATAAAGCAATCCAGCTGGTTAGTGGGAATTGGGAGCTTTTCTAATAAAAGCAGTGAGTGATCATCTGCAACAAGATTCAGTGATTACAGTCACTGAATTTGGAGTGAAAATAAGCCTTCTGAATAGTGTGTGACCTTAATATTATCCCATACCAAAAAAAAAAAAAGAAAGAAAGGGACAACTAGTGTGACCTGTTGAGGTGATGAAAAGATGAAATAAACTAGTATTGGTGGTTTGAACTGCTTACTGACTGAGTTTTGATGTACAGATGGGGCATTTCTGATTCATTGATGGCCAAAATGGCCCTGGCTAATTGTAGTTTATTTTTTCGTTTAGCCATGTCAATTTTATTAACATGTCAGACATGGCTGCAACAACAACTTGCTCTAGTAAAGATGTGCTTCACTATTCTCTCCATCTCAAAGTAAATGTCCTACTTTTGACATGAAACAAGAGGTTCTAAGAACAAATTACAGAACTATTAAAAAGGCAAGGTGAAGGAAATAATAGTACAAGAAACCAAGATTAAACTGCAAATAGAAGTACCAGCAAATAATTTAACACCAGGTAGCATATTATCAGTTGGAGACCAACTAGGAGTTTGGAAGGGGCCGAAGAAAATACTCCTAGTCTGGAAAGCTCAACAAATGAAGTGGGTGTTTTGGTAAAATGACCTGGGTGGGGGTATGTGTAAAATTGCCAAAAAAATTTGGACCATTTCTCGATTTGTGCGTGTCATCCTTGCGCAGGGGCCATGCTAATCTTCTCTGTATCGTTCCAATTTTATCGGATGTCCCCGAAGGGACGGGCTCTTGCTGGAGGACAAAATTAGATAAAGGTGGAAATTAGTTACTTTCTCGTCGATGTGGGATCTTATGGGAAGTCTCGTTGTCAGCACACCACCGCTGGTGGACTTGGGAAATATATTACTGCCACTCAGTTTTGGAGGCCATCTTCATTTAATAAATCAAGAAAAAACATCAAATTTGTGAAGCCCACGTTTTAGATGTGCATCAAATGCATTCCATATATAGAAGCAAAAAAAAGAGAAGGGATTAAAGCATGATGAAACCAGTTGAAATTTTTTCAACAAAAGTTGTCATTCGAAAAATCATTATGCTACAACACATATAACTGTTGTCCAGCTTAATTGAGACAATTGGTTTCGAGCTAGATCCTTGAGTTTTTATTATCCACTATCAGTGTAGTGAATTTTTTATAGTAATAGGTGTAGATATATGTCATCTATGCTTAACGTGAATTTTAAATTTGAAATTAGATTATCTGACAATGTATCTATATCTGTTCGTGTATACACTAACAGTGCATAAAAAATTTACTCTGTTATTATTACTTTTGTGTTCTATTGACAACATGAACTGTGCATCACTTTGTCTTCTAAGTTATTACATGAAATAGTTAAACATGAACATCCCCCACTCCCACAAAAGGAAAAAGAAAAAACAAA
Organism: Coffea eugenioides; assembly: GCF_003713205.1. NCBI lineage: Eukaryota > Viridiplantae > Streptophyta > Magnoliopsida > Gentianales > Rubiaceae > Coffea > Coffea eugenioides. The sequence continues at coordinate 10,620,218 of NC_040038.1, read as the reverse complement.
CTACTTCTTGACTATCCAAGACGAGAGAATCTAAAATATCGAACTAGAATAAGATCAAACAGGAACATATTGCAGTGGTCGGGTGAAGTTTCTCAAATGTAACAGGTCCAAATGATCTTCTGCGATGGATGCTTGATAGAAGTAGTTGATTCTTCCAACAAACAGCCATCTTTCTTCTTTCTTTTTCAGTCTGACTAGGCAAATCTAGCATATGATCCACTGCTGGTGAAAAACACAGCCTCGAACCAATTATTCAGTAGATTCTCTACTCTGGCCTATTGCATATTCATGCAATGTAATGCAAAAGAAAATATTAGATGAAGCATTTTCAAGTATTTGCTAAATTTCTTCGCATGTCATTGAGCGTCTTTTTGGCAACTCTTGGTATGCCTAACTTAATAGAACTATGATTGTTAATCAATTTTCATCGACCATGGGGTTTGTGTGGATAAGTCACTATGAGGTGAAAATTTTGTAACTACGTGATCAACGCATTTTGGAACCACCTCTTTATCTTTCACAAATTACTGCTATTTTAACATTCATTTTACATTCTATTATTCTCTAAAAAGAGAAAGTCAATATACTTTTTTAGGTGACTAATTTAGTGATCAAAATTCAAATATTTGCACTATGGCAAAATTGAATGAGGTACCTCAACTATCTTTCCATTTCCAAATATCCGTAAAATCAACTTATTTTAAACAATCTTGAATGTATTCATTATGAGAAATTCTTGATACTAATATTTGGCATCACAAAGTCATAATTTGAATCGTCATTTTATCCGAAACGAAGATTAGAGTAAATGGCACAAATTGTCATCAAACTATTTCGGATTCTCTCCTTTGGTCACTATATTTAAATGGGAATTCAACTAATTAAAACATACATTTTATGACCAAAAAGTGTATATTTTCATTAGTTGAGTGACTAAAAATGTAAGAATTTACTAGTTATGGCGACAAAAAGATTTTACTTTTTTATTAGTTAAATGATCATTTTTGGTTAGAGTAACCAAAACCAAAAAGCCTAATAATTTAGTAACTGTTTGTGCCATTGCCCTAAACATTAGTATAAGATATCTTACTTTTTAATGGATCAACTACCTAAATAAAGAGCTCCATTGGTAACATTTGGATGAAAATTCCCCTCTCCACCTATCACTCGTACAATAATACATGACCATTGACTTGCTACTTTTTTTTTGTTTTTTTATCTTTGGGTAATAATTGACTTGCCATTTTGCTAGAGACAATTTGAACCCCAAGAATACCTAAAATAGAAAGAGGAAAAAAAAAGAAAAGAAAAGAGAAAGAGTACCAACTGATAATAGGGATGATTTCAGAAACCTCCCTTGAGGTTTCTAACAATTTCACTTGCCGCCCTTGAGATTTGCAAAATAACACTAACCTTTCTTATAGTGTCTTATCAGAGCAAAATTACTCATGTGCCCTAAGATATTATGTCTTATTGGAAACTAACATCTAGCAATTAAGTAATTAGGGAACTAATTAATTGTTAGTAACTAAATAACGAAAATAGCTATTAGAAAACTTTTTAATGATGAACAATAACTTGCAATTACAAAATATTGCCAATTGATGTATCAAATATTTGTTCACTCTCAGAGATTGATACACCAAATAACAATTTGTTTGGATGTTTTGTACTCTTAAAAATTTTCATAGTTGCCTTGCGATTGTACTTGCAATATTTGTTCTTGATGCTAAAGTATGCAAGTGAATTTTATGATTTCCTCTTGTAGTTTGATAGGGCAATAGTTTCTGCACCTATGCTTCACCTTCAACTTGCGAAATCTACGCAAAATCACTATTTTTCTGCCCCAAATTTTGCTACTTGAAGTGAAAATGAGATCCATGTTAATGTTTCTTGTTGCCTTTATATGCAAAATGGTAAAGACCTTAAAAAAATAGCCGTTATAATCCAATGCACTAGTCGTTGATTTAACTTTGTAGAGAAAGTTTACTTATTTTTGTTTCTTTGTTATTTGCATTTACCTTCCTTCACTTTTATTAATATATTTTTTATTCCTTTACAATACAACTTGTATACAAACATAAAGGGCATTTGTGGAATAAGAGTTTTACCTCTTTTTTCAAAGTACTTTTTTAATGATATTTTTTCTGATTTGGACTGATTTTGTTATCAAAATCTTAACTTCAGAGGGGCCTAGTGTAATTTTACAAACCTCAAATGAGGTCAATGAAGTTGTTAGAAACCTCAAGGGAGGATTTTGAAATCATCCCTTGATAATATGATAAAAAAAATATTGGCTATGCTCCCAAGGGAATATTTGCAATTGCATCTTTCTCCAATTCAATTTTATACGCTGCTGCCTCAGGACAGGGAAACAGATGATGGAGACTTTGGCTGTAGCGTTGGGAGGAGCCATCCCCAGCCCTCGTGTTGCATGCTTCCTACCTTCTTCTTCTTCTTCTTCGGTCAGCTCATTAACGGCTAGAAATTCAGTCAGTTTATCCTACTCAGCCTCCAATCTCACCCTCCACCGGAATCTAGCAGCATTTCAGCCACCATCCCATCTATTCTCATGCCCCAAATCTTCTCCCCATGCGCCCAAAAACTCACGCAAAACCCACGTTTTCCTTCCTCACTTAGTTGCTTCCCTGGTACTACAATTATTTGAAGTTTTCTGTATACCTTTAAGACAAGAAGTATTTCGAGTAATATGGGGATCCCAGTTGAGAAATTTTTACAATTTTTACCTTGATTTTGGGTGCAGGAAGTCGAGCAGACTTATATTATGGTTAAGCCAGATGGTGTTCAACGTGGTCTTGTAAGCTTCTTGTTGTATCTTTCATTATAAAGTTTACTTCTTGATTATTAGTTTTATCACGATCTTTTGATTTGGGAAAATTTGGGCTGAATTTAGGTTGGGGAGATAATTTCAAGATTTGAGAAAAAAGGGTTTAAGCTAACAGGGTTGAAGCTTTTTCAATGCCCCAAGGAATTGGCTGAGGTTTGCTTTCTGAAGCTTTACATGTGTCAAGAAAGGCCGACTTAGGATCTGCCCTTTTGGTTTGACTTTTGAATTTCTCCTTTTTGTCCTTTTTGGGCAGCAGCCTGTAACAAATGAAGTGTAATTGGCCTAATCTGAGACCAATTTTGATAGTAGATTCCAGCTTGACTGTTCTTCGGATTTTAATTTTAAAACTAAGCAGTTTGTGTTCTTTGTTTTATGAACTTTTATGATGATATAGGAGCATTATAAGGAGCTGCAGTCGAAGCCATTCTTCCCCAAATTAATCAATTACATTACTTCTGGTCCTGTTGTTTGTATGGTATGTCCTTGTTTTAGCCTTCATCCTCTTAAACAACTTGTTAAATTTGCAGATAAATAAATCTAGAAATCATGGGATTCTATGAACATTTTTAAAAAATGTTATATTGTTGGCTAGGCATGGGAGGGTGTTGGTGTGGTTGCATCTGCTCGTAAACTGATAGGAGCTACAAATCCTCTTCAAGCTGAACCAGGCACAATCAGAGGGGATCTGGCTGTACAAACAGGAAGGTTAGGTCCTAGTTTTTTCTATCTTTAATCTGATAAGCTTGGAACTTGATGTCGAATAGATATGGACTCTTTTTTTTTTTTTTTGGGTTCTCTAAGCAACAATCTCCAATACTAATATTTGGCGATCTTTGTGGACAGGAATGTGGTTCATGGTAGTGATAGCCCTGAGAATGGCAAGCGTGAAATAGGTAACGCTATGCAGTTTTGATGCATTGATGTGATTTGCTTAGATGATTCTGATATTTCTTACATAATTTATCATTTGATAAAAGGAAATTCATTAAAGTTGGATATAGGATAAAGTAAATTTGTATGAGTTTGATAATTTGGATAAATCAAAGTCCTCCAAGGATGCTATTCTCTATATGGCTTGAAGTTGGTCTTATGTGTTTGTACTTCCTATTTGAATTTCAATTTATGGAAATCTTGACATTTATCATCTCATTTTAATAATCTATTTTGGTGCAAATGCGATGTCAGTCTGTCTTTGTGCATGTACATTCACATGGCAAGCCCATTTAATGTCAGAGAACCTTAATACATCACAATGCATAGGCTGCTCTAGGCTATCCCATCCCTCATTCTCCAATGTTGTTTACAAATGCACAACTCTTGATAGAAACTGCTGGCATTTTGCATCTGACAAATTTGTGTCTGACAAGTTCATAAATGTATAGGTTAGAGAGCAGACTAGTTTAAGTTGTCTCATATGGCATGGTAACCAGAATGTTGATTTTTGGTAATGAAATTGTAAGGATGGACATAGGATGAATGGTTTGCTGTTTGAGCTCTATTTTTTTTTCATCTGAAATGGTACTTGCCTTGAAAGAAGTCCCTATACGAATATGGACCAACTTGAAGAACATAACTTGTGTTCAGTAGTGATTCCCTCACTATTCATCTTGTTTGTCCCTCCTGCAGGTCTGTGGTTCAAAGAAGGCGAAATATGTGAATGGATACCAGTTCAAGAACCATGGGTGATTGAATGATATTTAGTCACATTGTCACGAGTTATTTTTGTTTTGGGAGGTTACTCCAACAGGCAACAGCCACCTCTAGAAGGCAGATTAATTGAGTTTTCTACCTCTATTGTTGCAGCGATTCCACGCATAATTTTGCATATTAACTCCACATATTTTTATGTATCAGTGAAATGAGAACAGAAAGAAATAAAAAGATACATTTCTTTTTATCAAGTTTTTCAGTATTGCTTCAATTCCTTTTAGATAGAATGTGCAGGGTCCTGCTATGAAAATGGCAACCCTCAGCAAAGCCCAAAAGATGAACATTTGGTCTGTATAGAGGCATGCAAGCAGAGCACCTACCGCGAGATCTGTATGCCATGTATGCAGAGTATAGACTGCAAACTCCATTGTACATCCAAATTCATTCTGCACTGTGTTCATAATGCCTGACAAGTTTTTTTTTTTTGGGGCCAGTCAAGGATTTAAGATAAAAGCTGAATAGTGCAAATCTGTCAAGCGTAGATAAGGATTCCCTTGTGATGATACTTAATTAATTACATTGTTCCCAGAATAGTTTGCTCTTTTTGCTCGATACAATATAACCACTAAGTTCAGTACAAATTGTTGCTGGTGTCATCCAAGCTGTGATCCAAAGGCTTAGGTGGCCAAGGTTATTCTTGGGCAGAGCTCAGAAAGAAGGATATATACGATGCCTTTGATGATTGTATGGACATCTGGTATGAACAATCACTGCATAACTGTATTGCTCCTTGCACGCTTGTACCTGCTGCTCAGGGCAAAAGTTATGCTCAAAGAGAGACATTCAATAATTTATTAAGCCAAATTAAAATGCTATAATCTATAATTGGCACAAATAGTTCATCTCGAATTACAAGTCTAAAACTAGGGAGTAAATGCTATTATTAGTTTACAGATTTAAGACACGGTCGAGTACAAGAAATGAAGTTGTCACACCAAAGAGAAAAGAGAAATAAATCAAATAATCAAAAGACAGGAATAACACGGTATTCTGCCTGGTTATCCATTAGGTGAAATACATACGACAGGTAATATGACATACAACAAGAATAATCTTCATTTCAGCAGTTACAAAGGGCTGCTCCATCTCAGATATCCTCTTTAGCCTGTTTAAGCATTTTACAGCTCTTTCTCAGGATAAGTGCAGCAGCTGGCCAAAAGCCAAATGGGGAATCTTATGGTTCAAACTCTTGAGAGCATCATTCTCCAGAAGCCTTGCTGAAATCCTTGATGCAACAAATTAAAGTCATTTGTTTAAAAAATAGGAACTACATTATTTATCACCTGCCAATGAAAGTAATACAACATTGTAAAATTAGGTTGCAGTTATGTTTTATTCTTTCTTGCTATTGAATCATCCCAGAATGAAAGCATTCCTCAGGCAAGTGCTGTCTGTGGCTGCTCGTGAATTGAGAAATGCTGTCAGTGGAAGAAGCACAAGCAGAAGAGCATACGTTCTCTAACGTCATGGCATCCTCTTCCGATGAGTTAGGAGCATTTTTAGGACTCTTATATTTAGAAAACAGGAAAAGAACGGACAAATTTTTGGCCCTTCGTGTCGTTGAGCTCCTAGGTATATGTTGATCTGCATTGGGCAGAGGAGATAAATCAGTGGAAGAACAATCATCACCAATTGTTGCAGGAGGATCACTTGCTGTGCTGCAACTGACATCCAGGCAAGAGGGTTCGGCTGGGGGCAGGCTTTGACAACGTAGAGAGCCTTCTCTGAGCTTCATAAGAGTGCTCTCTGAAATAAAGGGAAACCAAGAAGTCGAATCGTCATCCATCATTTATCATTGTGATACATTAATGCTATTCTGCAGAGAAAATTATCATACATATATCCTATGAAAAAGGAAAAGGGGAAAAAATAGAAAAAAAAAAAAATCTGTCAAACTGTAGTCTCATTCATGCCCTATAGTAGTCAGTAGTCATTTTAGCTTCAATTCTTTCTATCTGCCCAGAACTTTCTCTTTATTTCTTTTTCATTCTTGATAACTGCTGATTCTAAACAAGGGTTCTCTTTTTAGTGTGAAAATTATGCCTAACGCCTCTCCAGTCTTCATTCTACCACAAGCAAATGGAACTTAAGGACAGCCCTTTTCATAACAACGTTCAATATACGAAGAAACAGATCAACTGCACAAGGTTATGATTTGTACAGTTTGCACATCTAATTGTACCTCACTACTATTAAAAGTAAAGTGATCAAAAAATTAAAACTTGTTTACCATTTTCTTATCCCAGCATACCATTCCTACTTAATTCAGCAGACCCATAAAAAGACTTAAAAAGAATCAAGCAATCGAATGGTTGCAGTAATACTAGAAACATAATTAAAGAAAGAAACAAAGGAGGAGGAGGAGAAAGTGGGATATTTACCATAGATGGAGAGAGGGTCGTCTTTGATCAATTTGGGAGATGGCCTTTCCTCCATCTCTAATAGTTCCAGAGAGCTAATTGAAGCTCTTCTAATTCTCCCCAACATCTCTGATTTCTTCTGCCCCAAACCCTCCCCCCTCTCTCTCTCTCCTCTCTCCTCCCTCCTCCCTCCTCCCAGTCTATTTTTTCTTTTGATTTTATTTTGACTTTTTTGGCGCGGAAGATGATAGCTAATCAGGGCGGGAAGATAATTGGGCTTGGGTTGGGTTGGGCTGAGCTATTCAAGTCCACTTGAGCTTTTTTTTAATTGGGTTAGACGTTAATGGTTCTGTTTGGATTGAGACTTTTTTATCAAAAAAAAAAAAAAAAATTGCATTGTAGACTCGTTTTTCGATCACTTTTTTTTTTTTCTCTAATGATCTTTTAATTTGACATACATCACATATGAAAAAGTGTTACATTTTTATTTTAAAAAAAAAAAATTCCACAAAATCTTCAATCCGAACAGACCCAATGATATATTAGTTTCACTTTTTAAATCACATCTTTCAAAGATTATTTCTAAGCAAAGCTTTTGAGAGTAGCAAAATAGTTGCGTATTGTTCATTTCCATATAACAAAAAGATAATGAAAATGTTGTTAACTAAATACGAATTTTCACTCTTAATAAATTTGCTTCACCAAATGCAACTAAAATCTAAAGTAATAGTGACGATAGGTTTGATGAAGACGGGTCATTTTTTAAAAAAAATGGACTTATTTCACATGGAATTTACACGAAACTATATGCTTTGTAACAGACTACTTTGGAATAGGACTTCGAAAATATCTGAACAAAACTGTAATTGCTAAGCAGTAATAAGAGAGCTCATCTTGAATCCAAAACCAAATGTTCAATGAATCAATAGGGCTTATCAAATAGACATTTTTTGCAACAAAAGTAGAATTCACTTATGGAGCTGGTTTTAGTTGTGAGATGTGGTGCATTAAACAACGGACTAGCCGAATACACAAATTTGGACTTTAAAACATAAATAGCAGTGTAAATGAATCCAATCAATTCGAACACCTTAAGTGTTCAAACTTGTTTGATTATTTTAACGAGTATAAAATTTTGTTCAAACTTCTTATTTATTTGTCAGACCGAATTTGAATGAACTTTTTATTTTTTTTTCAGATTTGAAAGTTATCGAATATAAAATGTTGTTCAATTTTAGCTTGATCAGTTTGTGAATCAAACTCGAATGAATTATTACCTAACCAAATTTGATTCGAATATCGAATATGTTGATTCATCTTTCCGCGCAAAATGTAAACGGATAAAAAGAAAAGAAAAGAAAAGTCAATGCTACATCAATAAAGAGCATCAAAAAATTGAGAACACTGTAACGTGATGACAGCTGAAATCTTTTGTTAGATCAATCAAATCTTCAACCAATAAATACAACGATTCAAGCAAACGACAATAGACCTTTATTCAAAGAACATACGTAAATAGTTACGCATGGGAGTAGTTTAGGTGTCGATTTCGGGCTTACCATACCCCAACGCCCAATATCTATATGCCTTTCCCTAGCATTAATCAAAGGTAAAAATCGCAAATATGTCTTGGTAAAACTAGGAGTAAGTACAAAACTCAGATGAAATTCAAAAATGAAAAAGTATTAAACTCAGGGGAATGATTATATGATATGTGTAGATGCTTGTGGACTATCTCCTTAAAACCTTTCAAACATGCAAAACTATAAAAAAAAAAAATCTATTTTACAAAGACATGAAAAATGCTTATAACCAAGATTGATCTGCTAATTGAGAATATTTGTTTTATTCATTCTTTTCGTGAAAACATGTATTGTGTATTGGTATATGTATGTATGTATGTATGTATGGTTCTCTTCTCAAATTGTAATCATTTTAAAGATGACAAATGTTTAAGCACTAATTGTATATGGTAGGCATTTTTTATAATAAATAGGAGATTTTGAACTCATGAACTTCTACTTACAATTCCTCCAATCATACCATCCGATCTAACCCTCACTCCCCTCCTCACACCTTTTTCTACCCTCAATTGTCAGGTTAAGGATTCGAATTGTGAACCTAATAGCAACTTTTGCTTTAATAAACAACTCTATCCATCCTTGTTCAAAATGCAGTGTTCAATTAACGATTGGTAATGCAATCCATAATATTGCAAAATTTGCTCAAGTGGCTATTTGTTGCTCTGACAATATTGCCATTTTTTGGGGGGATATTGTACTACAATCATTTTGCTGCTTTTCACATTTACAAACAAACTTAACAAGCGTTTGAGTCCTGATTCTCCTAATCTACATTTTTGGGTAAACAGGCTTCCCTATCATGTAGGCAAAGCCGCATAGCCAGCTTCGTGAAGTCAATCAGAATTTGAGGTAATTTTTTTTTTATTATCACTTGGAGTAAATCTGAAGGTGACAACCACTAGATTTCTACTTTCGACAGAGGTGATGAAACTAGGCAATTTTTTTTAATCAATCTCAGATTAATGTCAGGCTTAGTACCAGAGATACTTAATTTAATTTTATTGACTTTTTCAGATTTATGAGCGAGTTTGGTGATGGTATAAGGATAATGACAAATAATATAGCACAAAGATTAACAAGGTCTCCGACATGTCACGTTTGTATGTTGAAACCTATGATTCATTTCTTGCATGAAAAGATGTTCTACTTACCTCCCGTGATTTCATTAGGTTTTTAGATGTTTTATGGATGAGCTAATTTATTGCATTTGTTGTCATGATAAGTTTGGTAAGCCACCAGAAAATTTACAAACATCTTTCTCTATCACATTATATCAGTAATCAAGGTGCAAATTTAGAACTAGGACAGCATACTTCTAGTTAATTACCCTCCTAAATAGGCTTTTGAAATGGAATTGAATATATATGAAAACAAACTCAACAAATAAATATATGAGGAAATAAAGGTCCTGCTTCGATTGCTGTTTTTAGGATTGCTTGCAGAAAAATTTTATTGTGACACTTTGAAAATATGTACGTCAGATTTGAAAATATGTACGTCAGATAAAAAGGTGATTAGATAAAATGTTAAAAAATTTTGTTGTATTCCCTGAATTATAATCTTCGTAATGGTAACGGAGAAATGCCCAACTGAGATTCTACATCAATTATTTTCTTTTTCTTTTTCACGTGGATTCAGATGAGATTTTGTCTGCCAAGTACTATAAAACTGTGTTCTTTTTGGATTGCATATCTTCCAAGGTTGGTGATTTGCATCTTTAGTCAATGCACAGAAAGAGATATGGTACTATTGGTCGTTGCACATTATACAATTGAGTGCTCGATCGGAATATAGCCTAAGCAATTCTGACCAAGTCAATAGGTTCTACATGAAAAACTAAACAATTTATTCCCACTTCTAAATTGCTTTATACCTGGATGATATATTGAAGTACGTACCAAGTCTTTTATCACTCATGAGTCATGAAGCATGCTAGAGTACTTAGGCGATGTTAAATTGATTCGATCAGCAAATAAATTGACGTTCCGTTCTAGTATTTAAGTTTAATAGTTATGTACTATGAGTGAAGTTTGCCCAATGGTCAGAAGAGAGGTGGCTTAAAATCGTATTTTTGTCAAGTGTAGAATTGAAATCTTGAACTCGATAATTTTATTTTTTATTTTTTTTATTTTTTTTTGAACTCGATAATTAAGAGCGAGAAAACTTAAAAAATAAAAAGTTTACGTTGTACTTGCCACACTCAACTGAAATGTCTCTATACACTAATTCATCTTCTTGATTGCAATACCTTATTTTTTGAGTAAAGGTACATTAATTATCGGAATATATTTGAAAAATTTTCTATTAAACAGTCGTGTTTGCCTATTCAATGTGTGTTTAAGTAGAGTACACGTGTGTTTGTGTTCTTCTATTCTGCATCCAATCGGCACGGAATAAAAGATGAAACTTATATATTTCTATGTGAAAAATATTTAAATTTATGGTGGGAATGTAAAGATCAAAGTTTTATGGTGAGCCCATTATCTTGTTTTTTTATGTGCTTATTCTATACCCTTAAGGTACCGAGAATAGGAAAACCTAACGTCCTACGTTTTAAATCTATCGTATCCATTACTAATTAAGGATTAATTTTTTATAAAATGATAGTGTATATATTATCAGTATTTAATAAATAAAAAAATATAAATTAGAATTTGAAATTTAAATTTTAGATATATAACATGTATTCAACGATGATAATGATGTAGTGTATATATTGTCAGTGCATATATGATTTTCTCTGCTATCAAATGCTTGTTTTCTATATTATCATGAATAGTTGGTGCACAAGATCCAAGGCCAATATAATTAGTCTTGGACTCGTACATTGCACTCAAATCAACCTACAACTTCCACAATGAAGATTAACATAGTAACCACACAGCTCATCAAGCCCTCTTCTCCAACCCCAGCTGAGCGTAGAGACTACAAACTCTCCTTCATAGAATGCCAAATACCACATTTTTACATACCTCTCATTCTCTACTATTCTGCACAGAAAACCAGCAACGTCAAACAATCTCAAATCTTCAAATGGCTGAAGACATCTTTATCAAAAACTCTAACTCACTTCTACCCTATGGCTGGAAGAATCAAGGGCCAGACCTTGATTGATTGCAACGATCAAGGGATCCTATACGCTGAAGCTGAAGTCGATGGTCATCTTTCAGACCTTCTTAAAAATCCGGAAATCCAAATTCTTGATCATCTCAGCCCTTGCAAGTCGAGTGGCAGAATAACGGATGAAAGAGAATTGTTAGCCATTCAAGTTAACTTCTTCAAATGTGGAGGATTAGCCATTGGTATATGCCACTCGCACAGGATTGCAGATGGATGGAGCATTTGCTCTTTTATCAAAGCTTGGGCTGCCACGGCCGCGAAAGCTTGGGGTTTAAGCAGTATGGTATTAGAGCCTGTCTTTAACTCTGCACCTCTTTTTCCTTCAAGAAAAACTCCTGATTTTGAGCCTGATCCAGAAACTCCACCGCTTCAAACTCCAGTCGAAAAGTTTGTAACAAAAAGGTTTGTTTTCGATGCCCCGGTGATCGAATTACTTAAATCAAAAGCCATGGCTGGTTGGCCCGGGGCAAAACCAACAAGAGTCCAGGTTGTATCAGCATATATATGGAAGTCTTGCATGGCTGCAAATGCGGTGGAAGAAAATGGCACATCTGTTATATCCCATCCAGTGAATTTGAGGAAAAGAATGATCCCACCACTGCCGGATACTTCTTTCGGTAATATCTTCCAAATGGCGCATGCTGTAACAAGTGGTGCAGCCGCTAAAGATTGGATTGGGTTGGTGGAGAAAATCAGGGAAGCATTTGGAAAAATAGACCAAAGTTATGGTCAAAAACTATTAGGTGAAAATGGATGTGAAGTTGCAGAGAATAACTTCAATGAGGTTGGAAGATTTTTGGTTCGGAAAGATGTGCATGGTGTTAGGTTTAGCAGCTGGTGTGGATTTCCAATTTTTGAGGCCGATTTTGGATGGGGAAATCCCATTTGGGTGAGCAGTACAAGTTTTTCTTGTAAAAATCACGTCTTCCTCTTCGATTCAAGATCTCCTGGTGGCATCGAAGCCTGGATAGTAATGGCTGAAAAGGAAGTGGCCAAATTTGAGCAGGAAGTGGACCTATTGACTGTGAATTGATTAGTTTATTCAGGAAGTTGTTTCACATGTGTTAATTTTAGTAGTGGATTTTCTTCAAGCTACGTGGAAAGCCGTGGTTCATGGACTTCTTGATCACTTGCTTTGTACTGTATTTGTACATTTTACCTGAATGCAAGGAATAGAATATTCTGCATTTTCATTGAAGCTGGGGATTTGGGGAGAAAAATGTTATAAGCAACATTGTAAAAAATACATAATATTCATACTACATAATATACCAATGTTGTACCCGTTAGTTCTTTTTATTTTTACTTTTTCTAATAACACGTGATATTTAAGATGGCAATTAAGACTCTTTTAATCTGGTTAAAAGGTAGAGTATCATTAACACTAGTCACGTCCGAGTATAAGCAAAGAAGTGATATAAATGAGACCCCTCTATTATGGACCTGGTGCATAATAGAGTTAGGCAGCCAATTTTGTGAGATGGTGCATAGATGCGTCTAGTTTATGACATCAAAAAAATTGACATAATTGAGTAATATTTTGGCGAGTTGTGGTGCGTTTACACACAAAAAAAAAGAAAAGAAAAAACGCTTTTAAGTACTAAAAGTTCTTCTAAGGTGTTTGGTAATTAATTTACTACAACTTAAGGAATCCAATTTTTGCTAACCTAAAAATACTTTTGTTAAAAGCACTTGTATGAGAAATGATTTTTTATAAGGTACGGCAACCCTAAACGGAGCCTTTGTAAAGTGACAGTGACATTAAAAATTTTATAAATAAATAACTACAAGTCAACTTTTAAATATCAAATGTTCAAAAGCAAGGATTTTTTTATGATATTTTTATCCTCTCACGTCTCTCCACATCCTTCTCATCTCTAATTATCAGGATTCAAATTTTAAATTGACAGCAAGAAAGACACATATCCTTTTCTATTTTTGAAAAGAAGGGGGGGGGGGGTTGGGGATTAGTGCACACGATGTCTTCGACCGTGTAGGAAATGAAGAGCGTTGACTTTGTTCTTGCTTGAGCGGAGTGCAAATACAAATCAAAGGTTGGCAGCTTGGCCCAACGAATGCGTCCCGTAAAAGGATTCAATGTCTGCCGTAAAGTCCAATAACAACAAGGATTGCTGGCCTCAAATCATGGTAAGACGGCCCAATGTGTGAGGCACAGCGTTTTTCCATTTATCAATCATGAGCCATGTCTTGAGGCTTCTTAGGAAATTTGCTCGGTAACCATGAGAAGTTTTATTATTATTATTATTATTATTTTGGGGATTTTGTTCATTAAGATCAATCCATATAGGGGGGTTTACTAAAGTCTGAAATCAAATCTGAAATTTGAATTTATTAAGTTATTAAATTGTTAAATACAAAATCTTATATATTTGAGTGTATATCATATTAAGTGATAATTGAATTGATGCGGTCATCCAAGTTACTATCGACGGAGTGGTAATACCATCCGGACCAATCACACGAGTCGTGCCAAAAGGATGAAAAAGCAATTGAATGTTTTGGTACGCGTGATACAAGAGGCTAAAAAAGGTAACTCGATGTTTGAAGGTAGCTCGGAGCACGTGACTTTATTTCGACTCGAGGATCAAGACCCGTGAACGAAGCATTTCGAGTTACAAGTTGATTCAAGCCTCACGTGTTCAAATAGCTAGCAAATTTTGTCGTTTGAATTAGTAGAATAAGCAAGTGACTTAAACAAAGCAGCCTTGCCATTTTTAGTCATTAATTTAGTCATAATTTTAGCTATTATTATCGCTCATAAAGAGTCTTGTGAGCCAAATTCCAAATTCCTAGTCTTGTTAGGGTTTGAGGTATGTAAATCTATAAATAACTTCATAACCAACAACAAAAATAGATTTTTACTCTTAATAATTAAGAGTGATTTTCTTGGCTTCTTGCAAGCACCCTTGAATATCTTAGAAACTTTCTAAGCGTTCATCTTGGTTTATCAAACAAGAATCGAACTTGTTTGTGGCGCTATTCAACCAAATTCTGAGGTTCACTAATTCGTTAAGTCGTTGGTTGAAATCGTATCAAGATTGTTCGCAACTTAGAGGATTAGATTGGGTCTAAAAGGGATTTCGCCATTCGAAACCTGGAAAATTTCATCAAGATCGTGGGGTTGTGGGGGATGAATTTCCCCATCGTGGAGGAATTTGCATCATGAATACTTTATCATTGATTTTTTGGAGTAAGTTTTGTTTAGAAAATTTAGTGTCACTTAGAATAATTAATTCAAATGATTTATTTTTAGTTATCAAACGCATTTTAACATGTTCAAATTCAAGCCCATTAAGTGTTGAATTGGATTATCAAATAAGATCTTAGACTTGAGTGTCAAACTAAAAAACATGCATTTTACGTAATATGCATCACTTAAGATGCGGAAAATTATTCTTTAACAGTATATTTTAATTTCCGTTGATACACATTTTAAAATCATTACAGAATTAAAATTTGTGAGGCTCCATATCCGGTGATGCAACCCATCATTGGTCAGAAGTTTCCTAGTACAATTAGGGGGATCCTATGGCGTTTTTATCTGTTATCAAAGCATCTCAATATTCCCACGCAATCAGACATATATGTTATTATTATAAAAAAGGCAGCAAGTTGAGGAAGGCTATTAATGGACCTTAATTATTTCTAATGGAAACTCTAATTATTTAGCATCTTTCACATGGAAAATTTGTGATTAGATATATAGGAGACCAGGAGAATGAAAATATAGCTATAGGGGATGTTAAGTATTGACCTTTTCCACACTAAAATTAGTTCTTTAATGTGGAAGGTAGGTTATATTGTCGTTAAAATGCAAGTAAATCATGTGATGGATCATGGAATGTGAATTAAGTGTGTGATTACAATCTGAATTGGGACATATATACGGTTGTTGGTCCTAAAACATTATTTCTTTGTAGGGGTGGTTCTCCCATGAATTTTTATGAAGCAAATGTTTTTTCTAGTGTAGAGGCTAAGAATTGGTGCACGTACAGGAAAGACCTTTTCAAGTTGTCCATTCTAGTCCAGCCTTTGATATTGTTCATTTAAATGGAAAAAGGTCTTTTACTCTAAAGAACTCATTCCAACTTTTTGCTGAAATCTCATTCATCCAAAAACCTTAGGGAAAGCCTTTTCACCTTTATCCTAGAATGTCTCAATAGTAGGATGTCAAATTTATCCTTATAAATCTTTATATGGCATTATGATATCTTAGGTTATTTGTGAGCTCAATTAATATTTGAATGTAATTATTCATAATAATTAATTTTTCTTGTATTTAAAATAATTTTTCAATTGTATTTTAGGAAACAAATGTTTTAAGATACCTTTTTCTTTGACTTTTGAACAAATGTGCAAGAATTTTTTTAATCTTATCAAACTTGAACATAGATTAAAAATAAATTATAATTGTTTGACTTCATGTAATCTATATTTTACATTACTAATTCTATTGCTAATAAATTCAAAATTTTAACTTGAAAATCTATATATTAGAATGAATTAAGTATTACAATTAAAGAATTTGGATATCGATCTTCATTTATTTTTGAAGTAAAAATATCAAAATACTATTATAGAATAAATAAAACAAAGAGTAATAAGACATATTACGTCCTATAAACTAATTTTGGGCTATAAGTCAAATTTATATTTGGTAAATTCTATTCTGACATCTAAATATTAATTATACCAAACAATGGAAACTTAATAAACATTCTATTCTGACTTGTCTACCAAACCCTGGAATAATAAAAAAATTTTCCTCATCATTCTTGATGGAAATGCATTCTAGGCGGAAAGACCTTTTCATTATGGGCATTTCCGCGTACCAAATGACGGGTTAATGTCTTTCTTTATCCCCTATATTATAGACATAAGGGATTAAGACTGTGATAATTCACAGTGATTAAGACAACTAAAAATTGTGCAGTAACTTATAGTTTTCATCCATAAATTTGATTTCAAAATTGAAAACCTCAGATTATTAACCCCATTAGATTTAGTCCAAGTTTATAGCAAATAGGATCAAAACTAGCTAGGTTCGTAAGTCAATCAAGCTATTGGACTCCCTACCGCAAGTGTTAGCTCAAGAGGCGAGACTTTTTCCTCGTACTTATAACTAAGCACTCTACCTGCTGAATTAACCAATGGAGGATACACCCAATGTCAAGTTTAGAATCTTAGGGACGCATGAACTTGATTTCAAATATTTTAGCTAAAATGTTCTTCAAACTTTAAATGGTTGACAAAAAAGAAAGAAGTCGTGCATAATGATCCTTCTAATTAAGACCAAGTTAATCAGTCGGACAATTCCCATCATGTTTCCTTCTATTTTTTAAGCATCTAAATAATATTCTCACGCACATTGATTAGACATGTTACTATAATAATGGAAACCAAGACGAAAGTAACTTGGTCGCTGCCGCAAATGGTTGTTTGATACCATACATATATATGTGTATATATATCCAAGTGGCTGGAACGTGAGGGCTCAAGAATCTCATAAGAAATAATAGCAACAAGCAAGATGGTAGGAAACATGGAGGTGGTATCAGGGGAGTTGATCAAACCATCATCTCCAACACCCCATGCCTGTAGAGACCTAAAACTGTCCTTGCTAGATCAACTTATGCCCTCCATTTATGTTCCTCTTATCTTCTTCTATCAAAACAGGTCCTCATGCCCAAACAATATCGACCAAGCCAAAAGATGCCAACATCTAAAACAGTCCTTGTCTGAGGTCCTAACAAAATTCTACCCATTAGCTGGAAGGACCAATCAAAATCTTTCTGTTGATTGTAATGACTCCGGAGCACTATTTGTCGAATCTCGAGTTCATGCTCACCTCTCACAAGCATTAATCCAGAGCACTACCGTAGAGGAACCGAACCAATATCTCCCCTTTGAACCTTTTTATGCTTCTAGCAAGAATAACTTGATGTTAGGTATCCAAATCAGTTTCTTTGAATGTGGAGGAATGGCTGTTGGGGTATGCATCTCACACAAGTTAGCTGATGCTATGTCCTTTGTGACATTCATGAATGCATGGGCTGCCACATGTCGCAGCCAAGCTGATGAAGTTGTGCAACCTGATTTTGAATTAGCAGGGCATCTTTTTCCTCCAGCAAACATTCCCTTAACTACTCATGATTTCATGTCACTGGAAGAGAAAGAAAGTCTAGTCACCAAAAGGTTTGTGTTCGACAAGGAAAAGTTAGATGCACTCAAACAACTTGCTTCCTCCTCAGCCTCGGGAAGTTCAGTAAAGGATCCAACTCGGATTGAAGCAGTTTCAGCTTTTATGTGGAAGAATTTAAGCAGCATCACCCAGGCTAAGGTTGATCACAAAACAAATTTTCTCGCGTACCATGGCGTGAACTTAAGACCGAAAATGAGCTTGCCTGGTGACCGATTAGTCTTTGGCAACTTGGCAATTGCCACAACAGCTTTATTAACAATGTCTGATCAAGATGATCATGCTAAAAAATATTGTTATGATCTAGTAGGGCTCTTGAGGACCGCAATCAGAAAAATCAATGGTGAGTATATCAAGCATGTTCAAAGTGGAGTGCCTTATTTGAATACCTTAGAGAATAATATAAAGGAACGACTTGCTAAGCAGCCAATGATAATTTGTAAGTTTACCAGTTGGTGCAGATTTCCGGTATATGAAGTGGACTATGGGTGGGGCAAGCCTATTTGGGTGGGCACTAAAGTTCCCCCTATGAAGAATTGTGTAATTTTCCTGGATTCAAGTTGTGGTGATGGAATTGAAGCATGGGCTAACGTGGTGGAGGACGAAATGGCTATGATCCCAGACGAGCTTCTTTCACTCGCAACCGCTGATAGTACAGCCAGAGTCCATAATCAGTGATCCCAATGCCAGGATTGATGATAAATCTGCTTCAAGAATTTAAACAAATATTTATCATTCCAAGTATTTAAAGTTTTTATTTGTTTGTGCGCTAGTGTCCTGTTGTGTTAAAGTCTACGAGTTACTCCTGTTATTTGGAATTGGAAGGAGATAAAGTACTTATTTTCTTTTGACGGATGGAATGGAAGTTTTCACCTTTCCTATGTCTTCAGTTTCTCGCAAGTGTTTTTAAACTCGGATCGGACCAATCAGTCTGATCGGTTGAACCAGAAATTGGCTAAGAATTCGGTCCAAGTCTCTTTAATATACCGTCAATCAAAAAATCGGTCGAATCCGGTCAAAACTCAAATTTGACCGAAAACCACTAAAACCGGAAAGAACTCGGTTTTCTTTATTTCTCCATTCCGATTGTACTCCTTCTTTGCAAGCATCTGGAGTGTGGATAAAAAATTTCCAACCAAATCTCTCCTTATTTACCTTTGCTGTTAGGCTTGTCTTTTTTCAAGGTTTAGAGAATAGATGCCTTCTTATTCACCTCTAAATCTGTAAATAAGGGCCCTCTAGACAAGATTTGTGATCAAATATCTGATACAATACTTGATGCCAGCCTTGAACAAGATCTTGAGTTAATTTTGGTTTTTTCTTTACTTTTTTCCATGCTTTAATCTTTGACTAACTCTAAAAGAAACAAAGTAACTAGCCAGATGAAGAGAAAAAATTAATTCCCTAAATTTTCTAAGCCCGATTTCCTGTGAATTAGTTCTTGAAATATTTGAAATCAAATGGGAGGAAAAATAAAGAATAGAGTAAAGAAGGGAAGAGAACAGAGAGGAGGGAAAAAGGAAAATAACAAAGAATAATAGAGTTTTCATGTGTGTTTGATTTTTAAGGGATAAAGAAAAAGAAAAGAGTTACGGTGAAGTAAATGGGAGGAGAAATGAAGAGCATAAAGGATAAGAGGAGTTGCGTGAATGGGAGGAAGAAGAAGAAACTAAGAAAAGTGAAAAGCAAAGGAACAAGGGGTGATGGCTTACATTCCATTAGGTTTGGTAGTTTCAAAATTTTTTTAATAATATCAATTTGACCCCATATTATTTTAATAAGTATAAAATCAACCCATTATATTTTTTTAAACTACAATTTTACCTATAACTTTTAAATTCTTTAAGTGCAGTCCTTTTGGACTAAATCTAAACTCATTAGATATGTATATAAAGTTGTAAACCACCAATTTAAAGGGGATTTTATATGTTATTTTAATTATTTATCATTAATATATATTTATGACGTCATTCGATTCGACCTCCGATTGAATCCGATCGAACTCATTGACCCCTGAACTCGGCCGAATCGATACCTGGTCTTAGTCTGAAAACATAGTTTCTTGCATATAACTAAATTTGCATTGGACATGCGATACTTAGATCCTGTTTGATAATTCAGTTCAGTACTTAAATTTAATGGATTTAGATATTAATATATTCAAACCGTTTGATGACAAAAAATTAAATATCTGAATTAATTAAGTGACACTGAATTTTCTAGTCAAAACTTACGCCCAAATTAAGTGATAAACTATTCACTTATCACTGAATGTGATATGTACTCAAATGTATTATATTTAATACTTAACAATTCAATAATTTAATGAATTTAACCTTCAAATTTTAGAATTCAGTTTCAAATTTTAATTTTATTGAACGTAGAATGGATTAGTGGTCTTTCTTGTGACAACTGGAAAGTAACCTTGGAATATAACCCTCTGGCGAGAGTCCGGAGATTGCGTAACCGGAGGTGGCGTAAACACAGTCAAACTAAAATCCGGTTTCAATCCCAACTTGGCAAGATAATCAGCATAATGTAATTCCAAAATTTTCTCAACCACTAGTATAAGTGTATAACATAAGGGGACAATTTCAATGTCATGAGATTTCCGACAATTTCACTTATCTCCCTTCAACATCTGAAAATCTCACTACCTCTCTTTACAGAGAATTAGGACCCATCAATGACATAACGTGTGGCAAAATTACTATTATATTCTCAATGTTTCGCGATATTAACTAAACAATTCCTAAAAAAAACTATTGGACTATATTTGAAGAAAAAAATAAAATACTGGCCAATTGGTTTTAACAAATTGGTGCAAATTTCTCCTCCAAATCCAAATGGCACACTTTTCTAATAGTAGTTATCTGCTATTAAAGAAAATAAGTGTCATACAATTTAACTTTTTTAAGCTTTTGATTTTGCCCTTTATAATTGGCTGAGTTACTTCGCAATTTTAGCTATTGGTTAGTCTGATATCTAAACTTTGCCAATACATTTGCTACATATTTTTGAAATTTACCTCTAGGTTTTCGCTTTTTGTTTGCCAAGTTTTAATTCATTTAACAGTTTCTCAAAACAAATAGTTGTAACAGTTAGCAAAGGCATTTTTGCTGCCACATTACATTCTCCCTCCAACAATTATTTTTTAATTTGAACATTTCTTTTTGTTTTGGGCTTACTTGTTACATAAAAGTTCCAAATAAGGGAGCTAGGTAAGATTTTTAAAAGTTCAAAGGGGCATAGTGAAATTGTTAGAAACCTCAAGGGAGGTTTATGAAATTTTGAGAAACACAAATGCATTCAACTTTAATCATTGTCTATGGGGATAATTTTAGAAACTTCCCTTAATGTTTTTAATAATTTCACCCAGTTCCTTTGATATTTAAAAAATTACATATACCTCCCTCGAGTTTACCGTTTTCATAACAAAAACTATTTAATGGTCAAAATTTTGAATGAATAACCCAAAATGCTCTCATCAAATTGTGAAGTTCATTTTACCTTACAAAATTCTTTAAAAACTATGGAACAAGCATAAAATTTCAAACTCATTTCCAACCTTCATTTCCACTATTTTAAACCTTACATATTACCACATTTTAAATTAGTACCGTTATAATCATAACCATTACCACCATCAATCCCTAAATTCTAAAACCTCAATCGAAATTAAAAAAAAATTGCACTGTTAAGTTCAAAAAATTTCAATAACTGCATTAATATAACATCGTATCTCTCAAATATTAGAGTACCAATACCACCCTTATCCTTTTTAAACCCAATTTATATTTTCTTTTATTCATCTCTAGATCCTCCAAGCAAAGCCGAAATTAATTTTTAATATGTTATTATTGTGTTTAGAACACGATTGGTTATTCCACGAGTGGAATTTATTTTTGTTCCATTAAATATCTAATTGTCTGATGCATTCATATAAACAAGATTAGGAATGGATTGTTTAATTGCATGAAAAATATTAATATGTTAAGCCTATTATCGTCATTTTGTAGGACCAAGGGCGGTATGTGTAATATTGAAAATTTCAAGAGTACTAGGTGAAATTGTCAAAAACCTCAAGGGAGGGTTCTGAAATTATCCCGTGTATATAATATAATCATGCAAAACTTGCACTTATACAATAGAATTGCATAAAACCAAATATTATATTAAGATTCACTCTTTTATTTAATTATATATATATCATTTTATTACAAAAATATCAATAATATAGCTGGTAATTGATTATTCGATAATGTATTTTTAATACCCATTCCCAAACAGTTTTACCAAATATTATATTTTGGGTTTTCTGAATTCCATTTATCGAAATTCCAAATCCAATCTAGATTGGATCCCGATTTTTTACTTCTTGCCAAACTATGAACATCCTGCTTAATAGTCCCACATATTTTGAATAAGAAAACAACACAGTGAACAGGGGCAACAAAGGAAAATAAAGAAGGAAACAAGCACGACAAAGTTACCGAATCTGAATTAAGTAATAATGCTCGATCAGACTTTATGATCAGAAAGGAAGTTGTGTGATGATCGATTCTTGGAGAAGAGTCGCCAAACCAATAAGGACTGATGCTATCTTGCAGCTACGGATGTGACTGACACAATTTCTGGATCAGATTCAAAGATTGGCATTTCAACCTCATTCAGGTTTACGCGAACCTCAACTCCAGTGCCACATTTGGTGTCCAACAAACAAAACATCTCAGGACGTCCTCCGACATTACCAAGAATAATCCATGACGGCTTTCCCCAACCAAAATCAGCTCCATATAGGGGGAACCTGCGCAAACTTGTGGAAAGCCGAGTATCCACTTCTTTATCTCCTAGCTCCTTTTGTACTTGGTCCTGAAACTTCTGAACCATTAAGAAAATCTCATCTGCTGAGGATGCTTTCGTGTAGACAGTACGTGCTTCCTGCAATGTTGTCCTGATTAACTGCACAAAGTGATGCAACTCCATTTTGGTTTCATCGGGGATGAACTTTATAGGAACAGCCACAAACAGGTTGCCGAAAGAGTTGTCTTCAATTCCTAGAGCTGTTTTCCCTCTCAAATTTACAGAGATTGCTGTCATGGAAGCTCTTAAATACCCATGTCTTTTCTGAGCAGCACGGATAAGACCCCTCCAGATGAATGCAGTGACAACCTCAAGCCTTGAAGGGCGAAATTCCACCGATGCATCTATATCATCATGCAGAGCTGCAATTGTAGTACTGCTTTTCGTTGCCTCGATGACTTTGTTTTTCAAGCTTTTTATTGCAAATTCATCGAACAAAAGCAGCTTACTTACAACCTTAGCTGAAGGTCTTAGCACAGGACGAGGCACTGCAGGCAAGTCTCTAGATGGAAAAGTTGCAGCTAAATTGAAACTTAGGCACTTAATATCGCAAATGTTGTTATTATCCTTGCCATGTCCACACATTTTTGCCCACTCATCGAAGAATGTACAACCAGTGAATCCATCAGCTACCGTGTGTGATATGCTGCAAGTTAGAGCAAACCCTCCACACAGGAAGAAAGTGACTTGTACCTTCAATAATGCACCATCGCCATTCAGACCGCCATCAGGAATGAAATCTGCAAGAAGTTCAACATCTTCATACGCTTGATTCAGAAACTGATTAAGCTGGCAATTCACCTTTGCTTCTATGTATAAAGCTCCTTGATCTTGGCAATCAACTGAGCGCCTCCCATCATTCGAAATCCTTCCAGCAAGCGGGCGAAAGTGACTTAACGTCTCTGCCAGCGAAATTTGAAGTATTTCATGCCTCTGGACAACTCCAGCCTCGTCGTGATTGCCCTTACAACTATCATTATTTTCGTAAAAGTAAACAAGGTGCACAAGTGACCGAGGAGTTAGCTGATCAAATGAGGATAATTTGTAGTTTTGCAGGTGATTTGGTGTTGGGGACGATGGTTTGACGAGTTTCTTGGTCAGGACCTCAACATGCTGCAATGGCTTCCGGTTGAATTTGGTCGTGTCACACATTTTTGATGGTTCTTGACAGAGAGGGTGGGAAATATGTCAAAAACTGTAACCTTGAAATTTCTATATATCTAAGAATTTATTTATCACGCTGATTCAGTCGATAAAATCTTGTCCTCAATGAAATTATACAGGAATATTTAGCCCAAATTCTTGAAGATGAATTGTTTGCACTGGATTGCACTTTTCCTTTCTTCTTTTTTTTAGGGGAATTATTTTTATGTTTTGAAATTAGAAACAAAAATTTCCTGTATTTGGAGCCTGTTTGGAAGTGAAAATGCTACAGCAACAAAGGATAAAAGAAAAGGTTAAGATATGATGATATGCATTACCAGGGTAATACGCACAGCATGAAGTAATTTAGTGCAGGTTGAGCAATTCTTGCAGCAGGTTAAGCTGTTGGTTCAGGTCCAGCCTGATCTCCGGCAGCTTCAGCCTTCAGATGAGATGACAGATAGGACAAAGGAAAAGCATGTGTGCATGTCCTTGGATAGGATCACCAGCGTCACAAGTTTTATTTCAAACCAGTTGACGATCGGATATATATATATTTTTTTCAATACCAAAATCCCATTTGTTTATACTTCACCTCTACTTGAGAGAAAAACTTGTTTGAAATGGAACTTATGAGGCCCTGATCCGAAATAGTACAGATTTAATTAGAAAGCGAAGAGGGGAAGAAGAGAACTGCGGTCATGAGAAGAAACAAATGAAGCAAAGCATAGCAATGACAATCATTTCTTCTTCTTTTTTTTCTATTTTTCATGTTTGAGATTTTAGAGATGATATAAACCTTATTGACGTTTGGCTTGTCTAGACCTTCATAGTTCATATCACACAGTCAATATTTCTTTTTAAAAAAATACTACCATTATTGGTGAGGAAGTAAATGATAAATAATAAAAAGAGAAGTAACTGTAGAATGGTCTTTTCTGGCGTTTCCCCTCTTCCGAATGGATGCATAATTGGCAGTTGGTGGTGATGGTAGCCATGATTTAGAGGGAGGGGGGAAGATGGTGATGGTGGAAATGAGCCTTGGGAAAATAAAGTGTGAAAGGATGAATTCATTCAATTGGATCAATTTCCTTTAGACGATTTTGCCTTGAAAACCTTAGACGTGAACATCATCATGTGACTACATTTTTGGTTGATTTAACTCCAAAAATAGACAGAAAGATAAAAAAAAAAAAAATCACATTTTTAAAAGTTGAGTGACGTTTTTGTCTAAAAAAAAAATTAAGTGAACAACAGCTATCAAAGTTAATAATTTGATGATCAACTTAATTGCTGGCCTTGCTCACGAGTAAATAAAGTGAAATTTGTATGTATACCCATTCTAGAACTGGGACCTATTAATTTGTGATGACTAATCAACAATTCACTCGAAACCAAGTGCCCATTAATTTAATAGTACTAAATTAACTGGAATACGCCAAAGGAAAAAACAAATGTCTACAGATTTGATCACAATTTGAGCCAAAGATTTTCATCAATATATATATTTTTCTTGGTAAAATTACGGCTTCCATAAGATATCGTTTTCCATACGAAAGTTGTCATGTGGTATAAAAAAATGTTTGGTAGTTCAATCAACTCACATGAAACTGCATGAAACTGTCTTGTTCGTTCAAGCATTGCGGTTTTCATAAGATATATCGATTTCACGAGAAAATTGTCAGATGGTGTAGAAATGGTCTTTTGTTTCTGATAAATAACACCGCACCAAACTGTCCTTTTAATTCATTTGACCAATGTGGCTAATTTATCTGGGATGTTTAGTGAGGTATGGAATAACAAAGCCCTAGCATCCTTTTGAGGTAGGGGAGAAAAAAGCTCTAGCACCCCTAAAAAGCAAAGCCTGAAGAGAAAGAAGCAAGCTAGGTTGATCCCATGGTTTAGTTATTGTACTACTGACTGTGATGTGCTAATCTACTTTTGGTTACAAATTACAATATAAACCATGCTTTATGCCAGCAAGAAGTTGAGATTCATGTTTGCCATGTAAGACTCGTCCCTTTTAGAGATAATTATGATCCACATGATTGATTTTAAAGTGATTGATATCCTGATTAAGTGATTGATATTTTGTCAATAATTAATTAGTATCTCCCGTTTATTAATGATTTATTGGTATTTTCTGTTAATCAATATCTTATTCAATCAGTTAACCAATCAAATCAATCAATTAGTCAGAAAAGATTATGTATTACGGTAAGATTTTCTTGAGGGAAAGAAACCCTACGGATTTAAATACTTGCCAGTAAGGGTCTCTAACCTAACCTATAAATAACATGTGATATTCTTTCAACACACACTTTTTGGTTAGGCATACGTTAGAAACTCCTTGCTCCAACTTCTTCTTCTTCTATATATTTTGATTTGTTAGAATAAATAAGAAGGAATCAAAGACACAAGAAGGGATCAACTTGTGCTTGATAATAATGATTGGAGGTAAGTCTATTTAGATTTCCACTCCCTAATACATTCACATGTACATAATTAGTTTAACATGCCATACCAAATCTTGTAGTATATACTTTTTGAAAGATAAGTCATCTTACTGCCACTTGTTTGTTGGAGGGTGGAAACATGGCTGGAAGGGTCAATGCCAAATTTTCTTAAGTTAATTGCAACGGCTCAGGTGCCGTTTTTGTTGAAGCTCAAGCTCATGCCATGGTTCAAAGACTCTGCCGAGTCATCAACGAAACGGAGCTCTCCATTTTGATACCGGAACCAAATAACTTCGAAATACATAGATAGCCTAGAACTCAATCGAGAGTCACCGAGAACTCGAGAAGTTCTCAATACGGATAGAAACGATCAAGTAACCCCAAGTTATCTCGAGTCAACTGGCCAAGATTTTCTTGCCAGTGCACAACTTGCTATTATTTGCGCCAGATGAAAAATAATCCTAGCTCCGTGACCAATCATCACATCCTATTTTATGTTTGTGTTAGATGTTAATTCCAGTCATAAGTCATCCCTATCAACATGCTTCCCTAGCACAATTTTTTGTCCTTTTTTTTTTGAAAGACCATTGGCACGAAGATGCTTCCTTTTTTAATGATATTGGTGAATCAAGACGTATCAATGTAAATGGTGAAAGGAGACGGTTCCATTTCTCCGGTTCCTTTGGATGGTAAGTAAAAGATCCTGAATTTAAAAACTTTTATTTACACTTTAGAAAAAAAAGTAACTAGAGAAACGGGACGGGAGATGCCAAATCTGATCTAACTAATCTACAATGGATGATCAAGATCTAGGCCTGCGGACACCAGTTAATGGCCTCCGATACTTAAGACTCCGGTAGATTGATCGACTATATACGGAGGCCGAAAGGGAAATTAACTTAGGTGAAACCTGATTGTTGCCAAGTTCCTCATTTCCAGCCTTAGGCCGCTGATTTCCCAAGGCCATAATCACTTAGAATCTCACTTTCCACTTTAGGCCCGACTCTGTAGGACCTATTGAAGCTCAATCCAACCATATAATTGGTTGCTCAGTCAAGTTGGGTTCCCTCATCATGGTCTTTTCTTTTTGCTTTTTTTTTTCATAATTTAGGTGTATGTTTTCCCAATAAAGTACAAACGCCTAAAAATGAATTTTCAGCTCTTCTTCAGAACTCAACTCAATTGATAGGGACATTAGACTCAGTCGACTGACTCGATTCTCAAACCATCTCTCTTCCCTTTCTCCTTTTCCTTTCTAAATATTGAAATCTTTCCCAAAGTGAATTCAATCTATGAATGATTATATTATGCCGTTCGAGAAAATGGCCGTGTCTTTGAAGAGAATAGCACTTTACCTAAAATTTTTCTTTTACCTAAAATCCTTTTCTTGCCTCATAATTTACACACTTTACTGGTCTATCAAATTGCTAAAAGCAAAAAAAAAAAAACAAGGGATAGGCATTTACAGTTTTACACATTCTTTTAGTTTACCTACAAATGATACTCCACTTCTTGCAAGTTACAACCACAATTCGCAGTGATGATAAAACGAGAAATCATTATGACAGAAACTGAGATAAGGGCCAATTAAAATTGGATGGAAATCGAAATCACTTTTTTCCACAAATGGAATTTGTTGTTCAGTGACTATGTTGGGTACAACATACGTGCCACAATCCTTTAAAACTAGTAGCTATTTACTCAGACATGAGAGTTCACAATCCATGCCACCATGTTCGTCTCTAAAAATCATGATTTGCAAGTGAAAGAAAGTCACTTGGGAGCAACTCCATATGGTCTTCCGCCATGTTAATCCATGCTTCTATTCCATCACCACATTTGGTACTCATCAAAATTATGGTGTTTTTCCTAGGCACAGCTGCCGTGCCAATTGCAAAAGGCTTTCCCCGGCCAAAGTCCACTTCATATACAGGAAACCTACACCAGCTGGTAAAGTTACAATAACACATCTCTGCCTTAGACAAAAGTTTCCTTGTTTCACTCAAAATCCTCAGATAAGGCTCTCTCTGTTGAACAACATTTTTCACAAAATCATCATTTACATTTCTTATTGCATATCTCAAATGTCCCGCTAAATTATGGCATTCTTTCTCCATCTCGGGCATCAACACGGCAGAAATAGGTAGGGAAACATTCCCAAAGGCGAATTCATCGTGTGGTAATTTCATTTTTGGTCTCAAGTTCACATTATGGATTGCAACAAACATGGTTTCAGAATCAAGTTTTGACCGATTTACCTCAATGAAATTCTTGCATATGAAAGCGGAAAGCGCTTCTACTCGAGTTGGATCCTTTATTGTAGAAGTGGAGTCTGATGAAGCTAGTTCTTTGATTCTTTCCAGCCTTTCCTTGCTGAATACAAACCTCTTTGCAACAATCTTTTGTTTATCTGCAACTGATATAAGAGGGGCTCTAGGGACATCTTCTGGAGGAGGAAAATGAAGGCATCCCAGATCAAAATTTGGTTTCAGAATCTCACTATCGTCGCTACCCCTGCATATAGCAGCCCATGAATTCAAGAACATCACGACAGATAATGCATCAGCTATTCTGTGCGATATGCAAACTCCAACAGACATGCCTCCACACTTAAAGAAACTGATTTGAACAGCTAATGGGACATCATTTCTCAAACTATTCTCAATAATTTCGTAAGGCTTTATTGGCAGATAATGGTTGAATTCCTCAATTACAAAGTTTTGAGTTGCCTCTGAAAGGGAAGAACGAACTTGAGCTTCGATGAATAAAGCCCCTGAATCATTACAATCGACGAAAACGTCATCCTGTATCCTTCCTGCTAAGGGGTAGAACTTGGTTAAGGCTTGAGATATGGACTGTTTTAGCTGCTGGGAAATTTGGGAGCGATGAGATGAAGCGTGATTTTGATAAAATAGTATGAAGGGAAGATAGATTGGCGTTGGAAGACGATCAATGAAGGACAGATTGTGGTGTTTGAGTTGAAGGGGTGTTGGAGAAGATGGTTTGATGTACTCCTTCAATATTATCTCTACCTGTGCCATTATTTTTGCTCATCACAAGTATCACTTCTGAAATAATGAGGCAGTTTTATGGGTAGCATTAGGAAACCAACCTTGCTCAAGTCCTTGGGCACGAATTTTCAAACGAAATAAAGATTGCATCCACTACCAAGGGAAGATTATAATATTTTACAGGCTAAATTATCAAGGGAGAGAGATTGTAATCTTTGAAACCAATAACAAATGCTCCATAATTGCTCTTGGAAAGATAACAAGCACTTTAATGATCAACTCCTTTTGGGAATTTAGTGGTTAGTGATTGTTTGATGCTGTTTAATTATACGAGCAAGTGGAAATCTATTTGAGAGTGCTGAGGTACTCAAAAATGGACCTATTCGGAATTGCCATTAGCTTTTATGATTCTTTAATGTACGTGTTTCATAAAGAATAATAGAAAGGATAAGGTTGACAGCTATGCCATCAGCTTGGACTTTCAGATCAGCAGCAATCCCAATATTCTGCCCGAGAAATGGAGGGATTAAATCCACAGCTTTCCATCCTAAATCTATACCTTTAATCTATTGATTGATTATTTGTACAATTACGAATGAATGTTATACAAGAGCTTGAGTTTAGAATTGAGAGGTGTATAGATTTGGCATTTTAAACAAACTCGCCAAGGAAAATGACCAATAATATACGCCAATGATTGTAAGCAACATTCGACTACAAAATTTCAAGAAAATAATTGGTGTTGACAGAAACGGTTTCAGTCAAGCCTCCAAGGTTTATTTATAGGTTTCTTTGGTGGATCTATAACACAATTTTATTTTTTTTTGCATTTCATACCCTTCATTAGTCATGTAATCCCATTCTCACCCGTAATTCATACGTTCCAAATTTTATTATACATTCCAAAATATTCAAAATCTTGTCAAGATATGATTATGTATCTTATTTACTCCTAAACCACAACAATATCCATCTCTTTATTTTGCTACATTTTTCTGATTTCTACACTTTGCAATATTCTTCTGTTTCCTTGAATGCAGTTGTTATTCATTCCGTGCCCTTCATTATTCACAACACTATCCTTCCCTTCCATTCCTCTCTGTCTCTTCCTTGTGTGTTTCTGTTTTTGTGCAATACTGCAACTTTTCTGTTCAATGTAAATTTGAAATTGTAATCTGAGTGAGTGATATAAAAAATAAATAATAAATTCACAGCCAATTGAGTTTGCTGAAGCACAAAATCTACTAAGCTGGAAATCCATATCAATTAGAAGTTTGGTATGCAGAGTGACAATCAGTGTAAAATTGAAAGGGTCCAAAGAGTAGTTACGTTACAAGAGTAAATCGGAAAGGCAAGCCTCGGCATCATTCTTGATCATATAATATGGAACAACATCATGCATGAACAAGAACTGAAATGAACTCGTCATCATGTTGAAGCATCTCGAATTCGTCTTCAACCATGTTCGCCAATGCTTCAATTCCATCACCACTTCTTGTAGGCGTCAAAATCACAGCATTCTTGAAAGGAATGGCTGTTGTGCTTACCCAAAGAGGCTTCCCCCCACCCAAAATCCACCTCATAAATAGGAAATCTACACCAACTACTAAATGTACAAATATCCATCTCTGATCTCTCCCTTGGAGAATAATCCCAATGACCTCATGATATAATCCAAATTCTTCTCTTTGTTCCGTGTATATTCGGGACATTGAATATTCACTTTTGTAATCCCATTTCTCAGTTGGATTATTAAGTCTTCATATTCTATGGTGGTACTCTGATTAGAAGATGAAAATGCAAGAATAAACCTCCAGAGATTTCCAAAAGTATGCTCTGAACAGGGTGGCTTCACTCTTGGCCTCAAATTTAAAGCATGCAGCGCAGCAAACGTGGTTTTGCCTCCTATTTTAGCTTTTCCGACATCCACGAAACGTTTCCAAAGAAAAGCAGTGACAGCTTCAACTCGAGTGGCTTCTTTTACATCAGATTCTGAGGAGATAAACATTTTTGAGTTTTGACAACTTTTCATTATTAAAAACAAGTCTTTTTGCAACAAATTTTTGCTCCTTGAACCTCGAGTCATGAGGTTTAGATCCAAGAAGAGAAAAGTTTTTAGGTGGAAAATATTGGCTAGCCAAATTGAAATCAGGCTGCAAGACAGATCCAGCATTATCCCCCATGCATGGTTGAGCCCATGACGTCATGAACATAACCAAAGATGTTCCATCTGCAATTTTATGTGACATACACACTCCAATAGCTATCCCTTTACAATCGAAAAAATTGATTTGAACGGTCTATTATCGATATCACTCGTACCACCATGGGGATTCAGAGGTAGATATTGAGTTAGATCCTCAATTTTGCCATACTTCATAACTTCCGATAGTTGATCATGAACTTGTACTTCAATGTAGGAAGCCCCCTCATCATTACAATCAATGGAGAGAGTTCCATTGATCCTCCCTGCAAGTGGATAGAATTTGGTTAAGGCAGAAGAGAATGAAGATTTCAGTCGTTGAGATATTTGGGAATGATCAAGGTTGCAGTTTTGAGTAGATTGATAGAAAGAGATTAGAGGAAAGTAATGAGATGGTGCGATTTGGTCTAGGAAGGACAGGTTGTAGTTTCTTAGATGGTCAGGTGTAGGATCTGATGGCTTAATCATTTCTTGGGATATCATTTCCATTCTTGCAACCATCTTGTGATGCTATATTGAAGTTCAAAGGATAAGGAATTTGAGCTCTATGGTTCTGAAAATTGTTTGGTAATCATTTATTTTCAGCACCTATTATTTATACTAGTTGCGATCAAGCATAAATCTCTGTAACTTAGTTTACATCCAATTTTGGGATCAATTATCAACTATCAAGTCCGTGTGCAGTTGCCTTTGCTCTGTAACCACCAAAGACCAATGATTCGTTTCAATTGGATGGTTACCGCGCGCAGTTCCATAGGACATGCACTAGCATGCGATATGGTAGACTAATTCATTTCCTCGACTTTCCAAGGCTTAACATGTAGTGACATTAGTGAACATAATAGTAGAAAATTCTCAACTAAAATGAAAGTTAATTAGTTAGTTTTTTTTTTTCCTTTTTTTTTTAACGTCTGACATATCCTTCTCCACACAGTTATTACCCTGAATCTGATAGTGGAAAAAATTCTACGAGTCCTGCCGTTGCCCAGTCCTCATTGTTATTTGTTACGTCAACAAACAAAGCCATTAAGCTCTTTATAGGATTTATGATTTCAGCAGCTTGCTAGGACTTGACAAAAATTTTTACTTTGTTCCAAGTCTTAGGTTCTCAAGTTTTGTCCTTAACTAACCATCTTTGATCAAGCATGACTCGCACATTTATCCTTATTTTTAGTTTAAACTTCTCTCTTGCTCTCAATCTCCAAAATTGATCACATTTTTTTGCCATTTGTAGCCTAGCTTTTCCTGGACTACGTTAACTTTCTGAATCAAATTTGAGGCTAATTGATCTCAACTAGAAGCTTCAGTGTTTAGCTAATTGGCAATGGAAAAAATTCTAAATGCAAGAACTCCATGTCAAGAATTGCCAGATAATTAACCGCTAGTAGTGGAGAATGTTCAAATTTGAAAAATGATTCAAAATTGAAATGGGGTGCTGGTGAAATATCAACCTCAACAGTACAAACTTTGAGATGTAACAAAATCCTGGTCTCTGTTTTTTTTACCCCTCTATTTTCTGATTCTACTATTAGGAATTTACTGACATCAACTTCAAGCAAAGGCAGCAGAAATCAATCTCAAAAACCATCACATTTCCTTCACAACAATACAAGATTATTCTTTTCTTATGTGTTTTTTTATGCAAATGCAATCGCTTATGATCATCCATTATTATCCTGCCAACAAAGAGCACCAGTTTCGAATTTTTCTGCAAACCGATTTCATAATCATACTACTATCAGTTGAAAGATAGGAACAGTTGCCAGTGCAATCATTTGAAACTGATAAAATAGCTTTTGAACATATTATAATTCATTATAAACTGTACATCCATATATGTAATAAAGATGTTTTATTCAATTAGTGCTTACTTCGATCGATCCATCTATGTTTTCTTCTCTCTTTTTTTTTTTTTTCAATTTTTGCCTTGTTTTGCCTCATTTTCAGTGACAACTTTCCTGCCTTTATTCCATAACGTCTACCGTCACAGTTTAGCAGCCCAAGTTGGATTGCGATATGGCTGACTCCTTATTACTGAGTTCAAATTTGAAATGCTTTTCTTTTTCTTTTTTCAAAAATTGGTTTTAATGCTTCAACATGTGAGACATCAAACACCATTTTAGCCATGTAACTGCAAAGACCTTTCTGCAAAATTTTTCTACTTTATATTAATTGCAATTGATAAATATACCCTTTTTTTTTTATACAAGAAGACTTCTATCGACCATGTCATGGACTAAAAGAATAATTTGTAATTTCAGTTTTTTTTTTTTGCCTTGAAGAATGATGTAACTAAACAATGGAAATCCATGTTTAACTAATTATGATCATATAGCTGGGGCTAGTTCAGACCTGATTTAGTCATCTTATAACAAAGAATAATTTGTGATTTCAGTTTTTTTCTTGAAGAAATATGTAATTAACTAAACAAAGGAAGTCCATTTTTTTTTTTTTGTTGGGAAGTCCATGTTTAACTTATTCTAGTACACTTTTTCGGTAATTAATTTGCTAGTATGACCAGATAGCTGGGGGCTATTTCAGATGTGAGTTAATTATCTCATAACAAAGTCCTTTAAAATTTGTCAAAAAGACAAAAAAAAAAAAATCAACTAGGAGCTTTTACAAGATTTAGGAAACAAATAACTAGTGTTAAGCAACTAGCTCTGTTGCAACAAATTTGATATGTATGTTATTACTCGGTATAAAGCATCTGGAGAAAGATAAAGATAAAAATAACTAGACAAGACAAGGATCAAGTACAAAATCAAACAAGAAAAAAGGGAAGGCAAAAGGATAAGCAGATAGGGAATTAGGGAACTTGTCTTGGTTGTCTTGCTATGCCTCCAATTAATTATGCGGCCGCCCAAGATTGGACTCTATCTTAGTACTGCCAATACAAGTTGATTTGGTAAGAACGGAAAACTTTCTACAAAAGATCGTATATTCGAATTTCATTATCGATATAAGAACTATATAAATGAGCAATCTATAAAAATTCTTGTGAGCGATCTATGATTCATTGTCGATATGAGAACTATATAAATGAGTAATCTATAAAAATTATTGTAAGCGATCTGCGATTCATGTCTGATTGTGATGGTGATCGAAATCAAACCACTCGAACTTTTTTTTACTCGAGAAAAAAAAAAAAAAAAAAAAGATCTTAGTACGACTGGGCCAAGCGACTAGGACAAGTCCTATTTCCTACGCTTCCAAAAGTAAGATGAGTGCATGAACCATGGTCACTTGGTCGCCAACAGAATGGGTAGAAAACCCATGTGAATACAATTTCGAGGCATGTGGATTGTGGATGACACCAAATTAGAGAACTGGGCGCAAATGTTCCCCAGATTTGTACTTTTGCATCTGGGCATTTTCACTTTTTTTCAACCAGGTAATTGTTTGCTTTGATCTGGTTGTTTGTACCAATGCCCTTTTGGGAGGAAAAGAGTGCAATATCAGTCAATCCCCATAAAATACCAACCAAGAACCCAATTGACTTGGTTCCCTTGAAATTGAAGTTAATTTCTTCCGTTTACATGGATTTTGCTGTTATCAGTCGTTTTATATGTAATTTTAAGGATTACTCATTAGCAAATGTCATTGAGACGTATCATTTCTGTTTGTTCCTTACATGCAATGTCATTTCTTTTTTTGAGCTTTGAAATTTCTTTTTAAAACTATTTAGACTCTAACTAATTAGCAAATGCCCCCTTATTATTATTATTATTATTAACGGCTTTCAGAGTGAATGGAGCTATCAATTTGCTGATTTAGGAACCAGAACGTCTTTTAACTTTCGACTGAACTCACCATAATATATATCTAACCGGTCCCTCTGCTTTCCAGCAAATTAATGTTCTCCTGTAAGGAAATGTAATGTATAGCAATTAAGTCCAATTATCGGTGGTAGTTTAATCAAATTCATTGAACAGAATTGCAAAATATACCCTCTGCAATTCAGAATAACTTGATTCCAAAGAAGCTACTGTTTATGAGCCCCTTCAAAAGCTATTTAACTGTGAGTAAATCTTATATACACTGACAGTGTATACACTGTCACCGTTTGATTCATGACATATATGCAAAAAGTTGAATTTTAAATTCAAATTTTGCATAGTTGTCATTCATCCAACGCTGATAGTGTATACAATGTCAATGTAGGAAAGATTAATCCTTTAACTTTTGCTTCTCTACTCCAAATAGCTTAAAAATTGTTACTCCATGTGTACGTTACTTCCCTCGCCGCCACCCCCCCCCCCAAAAACCAGAAAATTTTTTTAAAAAAAAAAAGAGTAAGTAAAAGGGAGTGTGTACATATGAAGTTTATGGACGTAAAGGGAGTTTCTGAATATAGACATCAGTTGAAAAGGTTACCATGTTGTAAAGTTTGAACTTAGTACTTTTTTTTTTTTTTTAGTGGAATCGCATTAGATAACAAAAACGGAATATGTAAATTATGGGGAGACAAATGGTGATCATGGTAAATAGGTAATTATATCTAATGGTACTTTATTGTTTAACTAGTTACAAAGAAATAATAGAAGATACAGACTCTAAATTATCAATCTAGGTAGTTGGTTACTTCAAAACTAATATTGTAGATGATCCTATAAAAGGAGTACTAGAATAAAGGATCAAAATCTTGTCTTTAAACATGACTAGACCCCCAAATGTTTTAGACCTTCTGGGGTGTGCAGGCAATGCAAGCAAGCAAGAGCATAGCAGAAGAAATGCCATCTTCTTCAAGATTGGAAATGCTTCTCTTGAACTTGCCAGTTTTTCCTTTGTTAAGCAAGATGATCTGCTTCTGCACTTGTTGATGTTCCTCTTGCTTCTGCTGCTCCTGCTTCTTCTTTGCTGCTGCTGCTGCTCTAGCCACCATCTTTAGTTTTGGTTTTTCAGAAGATAAATTTTGAATCTTTCTGGAGGTTGGGAGTTTTGCAATTGAAAGGAAATGTTTGATGAGAATCAAAGTTGCATGCCCCTCCTCAATTTATAGCCTTCAGAAGTTGCAGCCAACTACACATGGTAGGATTTTAGGACCACAAACTTAGGTAACTTTTAAAGGTGGATAAGAATAAGATAGTGCTGTAGATTCTACTATTACAATATTTTTGTAACATGCATCATTATTACTTTCAGCTGTCTTTGAATTTTAAACAGGTTTAACTAGTGGGACCAAAATGTACCATTTCAATTCTTGATTTGGGGTCTAATCTTTGAGTTAAACTTACAGTCTTTAACTCTTAATCAATTTATAATACCGCTCAGGTTTTCTAATCAAAGACAAAACAAACATATCTACACACATCAAAATATTTTTATCTTGCCAAAGCAAAATATTGTGTGCTTTTGCCAAAGAGATATATATATATATATGACCTCAGAAGCCCCTGGTGTGGATGATCTGGAACAATTCTTGAAGACTCGACTGAAATTGATATCCTCTGGTCCTGAAAAAAAGCAGTAGGGAAAGGAGGAAAAGTTCTATGAAATTCACAGGTAAAATAATGGGGTGGACCATTTTTTAGAGCAAGATTCAATTCAAGAATTTAAAACTTCTCCCACCAAACTTACCCAGTACAGAGTATTAACAAAAGTAGGTTTTGAATGGCCAAAGTCTGTGAATGCTTTGTGTATATTGCAGGCTTTGCAGTTGGAATAGTTATTATTGTTGTTATTAGTTATTATTACAAGTCCTTCCCATCAAATTAAAATATGATGTGGAGTCTGTAACTGGCAGCTTATGACAACTTTTACTCTGTGATATACACATGATCTCCAAGGAAAATGAACACTACTTAATATTCAGAAGTCAATCTTGATCACATACAGGAAATAATTGGCATATGGGTTAGTTATAATGCTAAAGGATTTGCAAATACTCCTGACAGCAGTTCTTATTAACATACACAACTCATTGTTTAGATATTCACAATATTTATTGTACCATGTTATTCAAATATTTACTTAATATAATTTTACGTTTTTAAAGAAAGAATTAATCTTCTGTACATTGACAGTGTATACACTTTTACCATTGGATGCATGATATATAATTCGAATTTGAATTTGAAACCCAAATTAATTTGGCATATATGTCATGCATCGAACCGTGATAGTATGTATATATACTGTCAGTGTCTATGAGATTTACTCTTTAAAATATTAACACTTAATATCTCAATTATGAGTGCCCCAAGAAAACTTGTTACACAATTCCTAAGCTAAATCACTCATATCGAAACATATGCATGAATACATGCATAGAATTCAAGCTCACTTTCATGAGTTATTTATCTCAATGAATAGCACCTATGCATAATGCATCTCCACATGCGAAAAGGACAAAACCAAATGTGTAAATTAATTAAAAGCTTAGCTAATTAACAGAGGAGAAATGTGGATAAGTTTGACAAGTAAACATACATGACACATATGTTTAAGGACCATTTATGTTGCTAAGCACATGGCAGTGGCAGGTGCTTGTCATTTACTCCTTCAACTAATAATAGCACTCATGTAGGATTAACCAAATAAATTCAGTAAACTCGTCTTCTTACAAAACATACATAAAAAAAAAAAAATGTATTCATTTCCAACAATTTTTGACATTAGTTTCCAACTGTATCTTTCCTGGATTCTTCTTTTTTCTCAATCATTGATGGAATCTATTATGGAAATTAATCAACTCTATAATGTTGAGATGTAACAATGATCCATCTGGGCACTCTGCAAAATGCAAAAATAAGAGGTACTAGTCCTCCATTTCATTTTATGAAAATCATTTAAGGCATTTTACTTGGCTTTGTTCAAAATTCAAAAATAAATTATTGTACAATAGAAAGCAAGAATAAATATATGTCATGTCTGAAAATCAAAAAATACAAATAAAAGATTATGTTTGGACAGTCATTTTTCACCGAAAAATGGCCTCATTTTCCGTGAACACATTTCCTTATCACCTTTTTACCTCACATACATCAAATCACTACAGTAATTTTTCTACAAAAAATCCATGGAAAATGCAATCCAAACACAACGAAATTTGTTTTCAACTATTCCATCCTCTCTTCTGGATTTGTCATTTTCATTGTTGTTAAAGAGATGAACAAGATGCTGTTGGTTCTGAATAATTTTGTGATGTGAAGTAAGAATTATGCTGCAAAAGCTTGAAATTCCACGAACTAGAGGTCATAGATTCTAATTCTCCTGCTCTCTCCTTGTTTCTTCAATTTCATCCCTGCCCTGTCGAAAAAAAAAGAAACTACATGTGTTCGACACGCACCATAAGTTGTACAGTAGGGCAAAACGACGTATACCTAATTGCAAGCTTATGCTCACTCCTTTCCACAAACTAAAATTTTGTTTGTTTTCCTTTTTTTTTAGAGTTAAAAAGATTCAAGAAATTAGGAAAATGACAAAACATGTAAGCATTAAAGAAGGTTATGATCGAAATTCAAATTACAAACTTTTGATGTTTGATAGTATGACAACTTTAGTGTACCACAATGGAAGTACTAGGGCAGTAGCTACTCTAATTTATTGCATGTAAATCAAAAGAGTAAAAACTCAAAATTCTACGGTTATTCGATCTCGAAATTTTGAAATATTAATGCTGTGGTAATTTCTTTTACCTCTATCATCAGCCTACCTAAGCAGTAATGATTGAGCGTTGAAAGTTTGGCCAAAGAATAATGTAGAAAAGAAAACAAGAAATTGTGGATATTATGCACATTTTGTGAAGAGGGTTGTCCTCTACACAATGTGCAAAGCCATGTGAGCATGTTCCACGATCTGACCCCCGCCCCCTCCAATTTTTTTCTGTGCATTTTTTTGTTAGTTCGTTTTCTGAACGTACATTTTCCTTGATATCCAGCCAGTTGTGAAAAAACATAATGCACTACGGTTGCTTTCATTGATCAGAACAAAGGTTAGAGGCGAAGTCTTTATCACCAATCCTGTTTTTCTGTTCTGCGGTAGTAAAAAAGATTGAAAATTTACGGTTTAAGACGTTTCTTGTTTAGTCTATTGTCAACTTTCCATAGTCACATTGTATATATCGCTATATAATTTCTTGTCACTACCGATATTAATTTCTTGTACAAAGAAAGAAGAATTGCATGGAACATGACGGGACCTCTTTATTGCAAGAAATTTTGTTTCATTTGTAAGAGACAAGGAAAGGGAAATGAGTGGATGAACCCATTATTCTTGACATGCAGGGGCCATAGCCATGGAAGATGGGTTGTTGGCCAAGCTGAGAACAACCCATATTTGCTCGTTTGACTCATAAAAACTTGATGTAGACTTCCCTTTCTTGACCATTTTGTGTAGTTGAACCAATCATGCATGATTCAAATAATTTAATCAGGATAGAATATGGATTGCTTTTTAATACACTGACAGTTTAATAATTTTTTTTTATACTAACAGTTTTAGATGTATGCCACATTTGTATGATTTGAATTTTAAATTTGAATTCATATTATGTGGCATGATCTAAACTCACTAGTGTAAAAAAAATTATACACCGACAGCGTATAAAAAAGTTATCCATACAATGTTGCATATGCTAATTTCCTGAAATGCTACAACATTTATATATCTTAGGGGGGTACACCGCAATACAGCTCAACATTAGACTGGATCATTTGTCCTCCCACGTACCTAAGACAACTAAGTAAGGACTTAAATATATATTTGTCCTATGATTGCTTACATATAGGCGTTAGACTAAATGAACCACAATACAACTGAGGATAAGACTGGATCATTTGTCATCCTATATACCTAAGGCAAATAAATAATTAATGATTTGGCTATATTTGTCATATGATTGGTTACGTTGGCGTTGGACTAAAATAAATGAAGCTCATATGTGGACGAAAACCCTTCAATCCTTTTGGTTTGGCCAATGGACAAAGTAGTTTTCCTTCTATAACACATTTTAAAAAATAACAATAAAAAGAATAAAGCGTTAAGATACTATAAGAACAAATTTTGCTAGCTAAGCCATGTCTCCTTGTCTCAAACGGATGGGAAATTTTTTTTTTAATTTAAAGAAGAAAGATTTTTTTCATTCTCAACAATTAAGAAAAAATCATGTTGTCGATTATTTGATCTTTTACACCAGAATCAGATGGAATTGACTCCGGGTTTATCATCATTTTAAAGATAAAATTGTGTTTTTAAAAAAATTTGATATTAAGGGAAAAATTGACCATTAAGTTTGATCATTAATTTTGGAAAATAAAGTGACTAAAAAGTAATGTTAATGAAAAAATTGATAGTGATATCAAATATTAAATGGGTAAAGTGATTATAATCTAAGAAAAAAGGTAGTGCAATTATATAGTGAGAGGTGGCAACTTGGTCCGTTCCCATCTGAACAGGATGGCAACCCATTACTTTGTCTAGATGGACTTCGCTCAAACAGAAATTTGGAACCAATACGATTGTAACCCCATATCGACATGGGTTGTCTCGTGTTTGCTGTTTGGAAAATGATTGAGCCCATTCCATGACCAGTCTCTGCAATCGATGGGCCAGAGTCAGTTTTATTTCTTTTTATTTACAAAGTAAAAAAATATAGTAATAAATAAACTAACAAAGTTAAAAGAAAAGGAAATATCAAAAGTGAAAATTTTTTTTTTTTTTTAAAAAAGCTCCTCTTTCAAATCATCTACTTTGTGTTGTGTCCCTCTTTTGTGCATTTTTTCTTTTTATTGCTTTCGAGAGTTATTACAGTATTTAGTCGTTCAGAGAATAATCCAGTTGCATTTTCGCCTTTTTCCTATCTTTTTTTCATTTACTTTTTTCATACTCTACTCCACTGCACATATTTAGCGTCAAAAATTTAGCAACACCGTTCATGTTTAGTTGTGTAAGTAAGTTTTTGTACTTGATATTCCATGTCTATGCTAATTTGATTACTTCACCTTCTGATT
Source organism: Coffea eugenioides (assembly GCF_003713205.1). Lineage (NCBI taxonomy): Eukaryota > Viridiplantae > Streptophyta > Magnoliopsida > Gentianales > Rubiaceae > Coffea > Coffea eugenioides. The sequence goes on along the minus strand of NC_040038.1, from coordinate 10,578,748 downwards.
TTGTACAATCCATGTTTCTTTTATTTTATGTTCTCATTGCTTTTGCAGATCGATTTTAAAAGTTTTAATGTTCAAAATGGGTTAAAAATCTAGAATTTATGTGATAATAACTTTTGATTATTTTTCTCGATATTCACTTTTCATAATCAGTTTTTACAAAACTTGAGCAAACAAGAACACAAGTCATAGTCTCATAGACTCTACATATAGACAAAAATTCAATCCGTATCTGGGAGCCAGCTTTGTTTGGACTGTAATTTTTTGCAGAAAAATTTTTACATTTTCTATAAGTACATTTTTCAATCATCTTTTTATTTCACGTACATCAAATAGTTACAGGCCCCCGTGGGTAATTCGGCTGGGACTGGTCGTCTGTAGTTATAGCAAGGTCCCAAGTTCGACCCTCATGTGCTATCGTTGTTGGGTATCTTTGGGGCAAAGCTCTGCCTCCCCTGAGGGGATTATTCTCCAGACCTGAAAAGAAAAATAGTTACAGTTTATTTTTCTACAAAATCTTTTAAAATTAGCAATCTAAACGGTCCTAAGGACTTTATAGATGTATCAAAAATCTCCAAAAGCTTTCTGAGAACAATTGGAAAGATATCATATGCCTGCTGGGACTTTATAGACGTGCTTATTGGTAGTGGGATCGAGGTGGAAACCGAGTTTATATTTTTGGTTGTATGGATGACTATAACAAAATTCCACATCAGCAGAACTTCAATGGATTTAACGTGGAATCCTTCAGCAGTAACCAAGTCACATCTAAAATAACTCAAGGACCAAATTCTGGTGAGGAGCACCAACTACATAAATGTTGTGTATATGAAAGAGTTTTCTTTTTCTTTCTTTTTAATTTATTTCCCTTTCTTGAAGAAACAAACAACTGATAAACCACCAACTATACCATATCTTTTTGGGACCTACCAATTATTTCAAAGTCAAGTTACTGAAAATTGTTGCACAATATTTGGAGTAATATATATAGATAGTTTAACATGAAAAATAAGAATTAAAGCAATCACATGAAAGTATCCTTTGATTAACTGTTACGTGTGATGGTTGTTGTTGAGATATCCCCTTTCTTGAGATATAAATATATGCCTTTCAATCAACTACTTTTGACGGCATTTGCTCTCAATTTTCAATTAGCTAAAGAAAAAGATCAAGCTAGAATAAATAATGGGGTTTTGTTTTAGTACGAAAAATGTATTAATATATAATGGAGTTGAAATAGTCAGGGCAAATTTAGAACTCTCTCTCTGTCCAAGTTTATATGAGTACATTGCTAGTGGCAATGTGAGTGAATTAAACGCTGAATTACAAGTGAATATGATCTGTAATCGACAGATCACAGGTTCGAGTCATCAAAAGAATAAGTGAAAAACTATTGTTAATTTTCTTTAAAAAAAAAGTTGGCATTGCTTAAATTTTGTACAAGTTATGATGATGTTAACTCAAACAAAAAAAAAAAAGAATTAATCTTTTATATATTAACTAATGAATAAGGAAAAAAAAAAGGACAATATTTTGATTTAAGATTTGTAAAATTCCTGACTAACTGTTCATGAAAATTAAATCCAATTATCCAACGATTTATCTAATTTATCTTGTAAAACCAATCTTGACAAACTTTTGACATGCTTCGTCCTATTGACTCACTTTTAAGAGCTAAAACTCCAAAAGCACCAAGGTTTAATACGTGTTGAAGTAAGCATTCATTAATTTCAAACATTTCTACCAAAAACTAGTCTCTTCTTTGACGGGCTTTATCCCACTTTTCTGGGATAACAAAGGAAAAAGTCATTGAAATCTAGTATAGGTTTTCTCGTAAATTAATTGCAAACTAAGAACAGGTCAATTGTAAATTATGTTTACACAAGAAAACCAAGGGTTTGAAAGCATTACCCTGCCCGCAATCATGAATGTTATAGAAGATAGTAAAGGCTAGCTGGTGGGCAGCTACTTTGTGAGCCTTCAACTTCTCTCAACTTCTCCGTTTCTCTAATTTCTCTCTATTTCTCCTCCTTTTTTAAAAAGTCTTCCCTCAAAGAGGAAAACCATCCTATGGTCTCCTTTCCATAAATTTTGCTTCGTTTTTTTTTTGTTTTCCTAAAAAATTCTCTTCTAAGTTTTTTTAGTGAGAGTTTTCATTTCTCTTAGGAATTCCAATTCTTAATGAAAATTTTCTGTTCTCTTAGGAATTCTTATGGAGATTTTTGTATTTTTTTTACCGTTAGATATGAAATTCTTTTTGGATTTTGAATCTATTTCAACCGATCTCAACACCATTATTGGAGTTTAAAAACATTGATTAGTAAATACGACGATTGCAACATGTACATAAGGGAGTTGCAGCTATTTATCTGTTAAAAGACAACTTTAAAATTTCTTGTGCTTTTTTCAAATCTGTTCATAATATTTGAAATCTATTATATATATTTGTTAAATTGCATATCTATAATTTCTTAACCTGCTATTATTAGGGTAATGATGTAGATCGAATCATACAGGAAGATTTCCGGCTATTTGTTAATGAAATTTGTTTCCTATAAAGGAAAAAAAAGGAATGTTATAGAAGATAAGCTTAATTAATCACAAAATTAGTAATTTAAGAGTAATTTAATAACGTATTAAGAGTAATTTAAGTTCTTTTTTTTTTTTTTTGAGGAAAGAGTAATTTAAGTTCTACCGTCATACGTCATTTGGCCACTCTTTCAATTTCAATATAATATCATATCAACCTCCATTGGTCAACTAAAGCAAATATCATATCCTGAGCCATCCATACATCTAATACTGCATTTAAACATGAGGGATTCTAGGCGATTTAGTCCTAATTATTCAAACAATTTATAATTATCAAAATTTTACGTTTAGACTCGTTTTTAAGTTGCACTGCAACGGTAAAGCAATTTATATTGGATAATAACGGTTAAAAAATTTAAACACAAGGATCTTAATGAAATAGCTCTGGCTTAACGTTCAAACATACCCTAACTCAATGTGATGCAAAAAAAAAAAAAAAAAAGAAGTGTTGAACAAACTATAAATAGACCAAAAAAAAACTCTTAATTCTCGACTGTATTACAGTTTTGAAAAGCAAGAGGTGTGTTTGGATATGAGAATATTTGATAAAAAATTATTTGGAATAGAGTGTGTTTGAATAGTAGATTATTTGGGATAATTTTGTAAAAAAATAATATGTTGCACTTTTTTGATATGATGTTTGTGAGATAAAAAGATGGTTGAAAAATATGTTAATAATGCTCGCAAATAAAATTTGGCAAATTATAGTAATAGTACTTTTTGTGATTAAAAATAATTGAGAATATAAAAAATTGGTCGAAAAATGTATTTATAATTAAAGCCAAATAAAATTTGAATATATATATATACCCGTGTTTTTTTATACCTAGATAACAATCTATTAGCTTTGGTTAATCAAATTTAAAATGATGCTACCTTACAACTTCCTAAAAACACGTTTCTTTGCATTTCACTTTGGACTTTTGAATTATAGTCACATTTTAATTTTAGTGCCTAAGCTTTAATTTAAATTATTTGATACTTAAACTTTAATTTTAAATTATTTTATTTTCTAAAGTATGAAATGTGTTTCAAATATATCAATGAAATTATTTCTGTGATTTTATGTATCCAAAGTGAAAATTATCCAACTTCTAAAAAATCTTTAAATATGTAATGTCTTCTTCTTTTTTGTTATAGTATATATATATATATATATTTCTTCAAATCTCAATTTTAATTAGTCTTAAGTTTACTAATTAGGAAAAAAGAAGGGACTACCAAAAAAAGAAAAGAAAAAGAAAAAAGAACTCACATTGAAAAAACATCTACTACTATATAAAGGTCCAGTCGGTCACTGCTGAGCACGGGTCAATGGTAGTACCGCCCAAATTCAATTCTTTACCCAATCGATTCAGGACCATTTCATCCGGCCAGCGCACCACGCCCCCGACCAAACTCTTTTTTTCGATATTTCAAAAACTTCCCCAAATTTCGATCCCTCCGCCAAAATTGCCACCTTCTCTCTCACACACTCACGCACCAGCATTTCTCCCACTTTCACTTTCTAAAGCCGCCGCCCCCGCCCCCGCCAATGTTGTTGTTCCGGTCGGCTTGATTTTTGATGGCCACCTCAGCATTTAAATCAACTACCAAGAGGTTATCTGTCGGCGGCGGCGGCGGCGGGAGCTCATCCGGAGCGTCCGCTGATGACTCCTTCAGCTCGGGTAATAATGACACAGCTAAAGCTCACCGCCGGTCGAGGAGTCTGAGCCAGTTCTCGCGACGGCTTCCCTTGGAGCTAGAAGAGGAGAGTTCAAGTACGGCTGCAGCTGATTATAGAGGTGCACCGAGGGGCAAGTTCGTGAATACCACTCGAGGATCGGAGGCTTTGGAGATTAGTCTCGATGATCTAGCTCTCGAATTTTTCTCTAGTAATAGTACTAATGGTGACGAGGCAACTGAGAGCGGTGAGAGAGGGAGAAGCCGCTCGGCCAGGCGTGGCCCGGAAATTGGGCGTTGGGCGAGTGATACAGCGTCGTCCAGGAGGCGTGGGAGGTCCGTTTCTAGACATCGTGACGGTGTTGAGCATAAAAAGGTGGTTTCGGGTGGTAATGAAAGCAAAATTGGAACTTCTGAGGCAAATTCGAGGCGGAGGAGATCGCTTTCGGTGGCGCGGCATCGAATTAGTGACTCAGAGGTTGTGTCAAATTGTACCGGAAGCAAAATTGGAACTTCCGAGCCGAATTCGAGGCGGAGAAGATCGCTCTCAGTGGTGCGCCATCGGGTTAGTGACTCAGAGGTAAAAAGCCTGAACATGTTGCTTACGAGCTTATTATTATTTGCTAATGTGCGATTAGTTTTACAGTTGACGAGGAGCTCTAAAAACTGAATTCTGTCAATAATTGCAATCCAAACTATAAAATTTCTACTTTGTTTAGTCTGAGTCCAGCAAATTCGAGACAAATTTTGGTCAATTGTTAAGGTCATATTACTTGTTACGTTGAATGATTATCAGACGAGAAGAAATATTCCCAAGACGAAATGGTATTTTAAAATAGCTACAATTTTGGTGTACTTCTGTAATTTGCTAAAAAAGCTAGAAATGATGTAAAGTTATATGCATGATGTAAAGTTTGTCATCAATCAAAAGTCTACTTCCAAGTTCATAAGAACATGATCTCAGATGGTAAACCAAATAATGTTGGATTCCAACTTAGAGAAAATGGAGATTATATGGGAAATTGGGAAAATCAGGAAATGCTTAGGTCATAATGCATAAAAAATATTCTATGAGTAGTATGGTTTTACTATGTCATCACCGTTCTAGTCTTCTATCTTTCTCTGTTGACAGAATGATGCATTTCGAAATTCTCAGAGTCATTACAGTGTGAAGAGTATCAACAGCTGGAACAGCCAAATTCAGAAGACATCAGCTTCAGCGGATCGGCGATTGCAAAAGTCAGCCAGCCAAAAAGATCTTGCTCATTTACATGATGGATATTCTGTAAGATTCCTAACCTTATATGTTTAGAAGCTTTAGTTGTTCTCTGTTGTTCGGATGTGCTTGCCTTGTATCACTATATGAGGGAATTATGTGAGCATCTTTCTTGAAGCCTTCCCAAAAAATTTGTTATTGGCGTTTCTAAATCTATTAGCAGTATAAAATTAAAAGCTACATGCATTAGCTTCTCATGTAATTCTTTTTCTGGATGGTGAGTTACGGTAAGTTCTGGTAGGATATCTTGAGTACAAAAGTTGTTCTAACCTTTCTTGTGGGACCTGTCAGAGTCACTCTTCAGCCTTAACTGATGAGGAAACAAAGGATGCTCGATGTGGGAAAAATGGAGCTGAGAGAACTATTCGAACAGTTTATGCTCAGAAGGTTGGTTGATTTTGCTCTTCCATGTCATTTTTACTTGGAAAGTTCCTGCTTCACAATTTTCATGTCTTTTGACTCTTTAGGCTCAACATCCTAATGAGAGTGTTATAAATAGTGGGTTATATGAAGTGATGTGCAAAGAACTAAGATATGCTGTTGAAGAAATCCGAACTGAACTTGAACATGTAAGTTATATGTTGCAAACAACAGAAAAGTCTACATGCCTACAATATTTTGTGGTGCAGCCGTTTGTGTATGCAAAGGAAGCTTGCTTTTCTAAGAGGTTTAGCGCTTTCATTTTTGGCAGGCCAGGGTAAAAAATGATAATGGAGTGCCCTCGGACTCTAATGGTCTTCAGGCGTTAGAAAGTTATGCAACAAAGTTGGAGCAGGTACACTGCTCTTTGCTGTGTGGGTTTTGTTCTAGATTCGATGTATTTATTTCTTTTATTTGGAAAATGGAAATACATCTAACTAACACCAAATTTTTAGAACTCTATAACCACTTATGCTGTTTATGGTGTTAGCTCATCATGGTTATTACCGATGTTTGGTTCTTAAAGTACGGCTATCCATTATCTCATGTGTCTCCACTCTTTCTGGAGTTTTTGTCATAATCACTGAAGATTGAATAAATAGTTATCCTCTCTAGCCCAACTTATCACTTGTTTACGCCTTCAAAGGTCATATCTTCTTCACCTCTAGGGACACACCAAGAAATATGTCAAAACTGGCCTTTCTTTTTTTACCTTGATTTTAATACCCGTGTGAAGGATCTCAATGCAGGATGGGGCAATTATACATAGATAATGCAGGAGACAAGTTTTGCCTTGCCAATCTTGTATTTTCTTGTTTCTCATCTATCACACAATCGATTCATTTGTCACATCTCAATCAATTGTGGAGTGCACTCATTTACTGCTGGGTCGTGCACTCCTGCAATCCTGCTATTGATCTCTGTCTACACTTGTAATAAAGATCAGGTCATCTCTATCAGCACTTAAGGGTGTTCCACTGATCTTGCAAACCTTACTCCTTGATAGCTTTCCCATATTTTATGAGCCTTCCTTTTAGGTAAAAATAAGAGAAATAATTCAGTTGAGGGTATTGTAATGACAAACTGCTTTGCGTGTATTGTTGGAGCACTTCCTAGTGTATAACGTGCATAATTCTGTTCAAAATAACCTGTTGGAGATTATTTAAAGTTCCTTGATGACCTTAATCATGAGAGTAGACAAGTGATGTCTGAACTTAGGTATCTCACTACATCTGTCACTTTTTTTACCCCCCTTATGTTTGAAGTTTAATTCCTGTATCAGTCTCGGAAGCGTAAACAAGATTTACTTGCTGAAATGTTGTTGGAGGAGCAGCATGGTCGGGAGCTTTCAAAAATTGTTAAAGAATTACTTCCCGATTCAAAATGCGTGTCTGATGGTAAAAAACCAGCCAGAGCCAGAAAGGTATCACACCCTTCATCTTTTCTACTCAAGTTCAAGAGGAGCACATAATTTTTATCATTTACAGTTACGTTGGTATCATGTTCAGAAGCCATTTTAAAAATGCAGGATTTTTTCTGATAATGATATATTATCTCTTTGCTATTTACAGAGGAGTACAGACAGAAATAGGATGTCTAAACGATTGACTGAGGAGGCGGAGAGATACTTTGAGGACTTCATCTCAAATGTGGAAGATACTGATATATCTTCATTTGATGGAGAAAGAAGTGATGGGAGTTCAACTTTAGGAGGAATGACAAAGCCAAGAGATTCTACAATTAGGAATACTGAAGGTTTCCAGAGCCCAATAGGATGTGATCCACATCCTGTGGAGATGGAGGGCATTATTTTGCCTTGGTTACAGTGGGAGACTAGTAATGATGGTTCTGTATTGGACAAGGTCAGAAAACACACTCCCATAACTCCAAAAACTTTGCAATGGGATGCAGAACAGGTGAGTTAAGTGCTGGTCTTTCTGCAAAGAATCATGTCATACTGTATATCCTTCAATATTCAATGATTTGTGCATGATAATTGTACCTATGATCATGATGCTGTATCAAACTTTTACAAGCCTAATAAGTGGTGCTTAAAGAAGTAAAACTGAAAAGAGTAAAAGGTACAGACACCAGACAGAGAGAGGGGGAGAGAGAGGGAGAGATGCTAGGGGAGGGGTGGTGGTTGGGCTGGGGGAGAAGGATATAGAATATAATAAAATTGAAACACGGGGAAGAATTTGGGGATGAGAGGATGAATTATTAATCTCAGAGGGTGAATAAATGGGATTCTTCTACAATTTGAAAAAATAATTTACTAAGTGCATGGGGAGATGAAATGAGAGTAATTCTGATCTTGTCCATGATCTTGTCCATTCAAATGCCATATTTATTAACTTTTTGGCTACTTACTGTGTAGAAGATATTTTTTCTAATATTTTTAGGTAAAATTTTGGGAAGATGATAGTTTTTCAAGCGTGAAATGCACATAATAAGCTCAACTCACTGCTAGAACAACTGAATTCTGTTTTCTGCTACTTACCGTATAGATGATATTTTTTCTAATATTTTTGGGTACAATTTTGTGAAGATCGTGAAATTCACATAATAAGCTCACTAATAGAACAACTGAATTCTGTTTTCCTAGGATTATTAATTTCATGTCATATCATTGTTTTGTACGAGGCTTGACATAAAGGTGATGTACAGTTGGCAGTTCTCTTTCATATGGATCTCATACATGAATGGAAACAAGTTAAGATACTTTTCTGAAAGCTGCTGTGAGTAAAAAATCTCGTATTTCAACACTTACATAAGCTCAAAGAAACTCACAATTTTCAAAATCAGTGATTTCTTGTGCTCCTTAATTTTCATCTCTAAGAGAGAGTGTACTCGTATGTAAGAAAGATCTGCTTGGGCATGTCAACTTTGCATTAGAGCAGGGCAAACGGAATAAATATACATAGGCAGCAAAGGCAAGTAAGTTTCGTACTTCTCATTCGCCCTAGTTTTTGGGGTGTAGGAAGATAAATTGAACCATTTGTCCTCCACAAAGGACCTTACCCTCTGAGAGAGGCCGTTAGGCAGTGGTTTTTTGGTAAAAATGTGACAAACATACAAATGGCATCTTCAGCGCATTGAACTTTACATTCTTTCTCATGGTTCCTTTAGCTGATTTCATTGCATTCAATTGTTAAAACTATCTGGGTAATAGCCTTTAAACAAGATACTAATAATTACTACGCCTGCAGTCTTGTAGTAGGCTTTCCGTGTTCTATCATGGTACCTTTTATCCTCATTTGTGTAATTTAATCATTAAACTGTGTAGGCTATATCCGTGAAACGAGATCTTAGTCATTACTCCATCAGTAGTCATGGGAGTTCGAGCCCAGGATTTATCAATGTTCATTCGGTGAACTCAAGTGTGGATGATAGAGAGAAATCTAGGGACTCTGGAATTCGCCTGATGTCAAGCTTCGACATGTCAGAGTATCTTTTGCCTCGCCAGAATGATGAACTTCTGTATGAAAGGTACAAAGAGCGAAACCGAATAAATTCAGGCGGTCTTTTGCTCTGTAGTAATGTGCTCTAGTTTAGTTTCTCAAAGAATATGTAGATCCAATGTACAATGAGTGAGTGCAACTGCATGACATTTGTAGTATTGACCGTGGCAGCTAAATTGGTCCCGCTAGACTGCATAATTCTTTTGTATTTACATCTCCTTTCCATTTCCCCTAACAAATAAGCCAATATTCAGCTTGTTTGCTTGGAGATGTAAGCTTGGTTGTAAGACTAAAGAAGAGGTACATAAAGGCTAAAGCCATTTTTAGTTCGAGTTGGGTATCGGCACGATGCAATGCCAGCCATTTTTTCATGCTTAGAAAGGAAATGGATACTACAGGACTGATTGATATTTCCTTTGAGGCTAAAGATGCCTGGTTCATGTGTGACTGAACGGATTTGGGGCAGGGACGGTCATCAGTATGACCGTCCCTGCACGGTTCATGGTCCAGATTGGACCTTAAAAAAATGTGCGGCTCAGATAACAAGTGGTAACTCGATTTTCGTGCCAAATGTGAGGCCCATCACTATCTGTTGTGAAAATACAACCTGTGGAAAAAAAGTTACACGGTGAACAAAAAAAGTTACTCGCTGTTGATGAAGAGAAAATTTGTCAGGGACGGTTGCACCTGCAACCGTCCCTGCCCCGAGTCCGTGACTGAACAGGGTACAACTGAATTGTCAGGGGCATAAAAGGGATTTTGCTTCCGCGTTGGTGATTAGAAATTTGGACCGAAATTTCTTGTTTTTATTTCCTAGCTTTCACTCTCTAAAGACTAAAAGGGGAAGAAACGGTGAGCTTAGGGAGTGTTGGGGAAAGCTACCTTGTTGCTGTCCAAGTACTTAAAATCTAAATATGTATTGCTGAGGAGGTTTTGGTTACAAGTCTCCAGACACGTCCACAATTCCGATTCCCATTTTTTTTATATAGAATTTTTTAGATTTTTTAATTCAACTCAAAAATACCTACTAACATTGTTAGTTACTATCTCCCCGATACGTGAACCTTATCCATTTTTTCCATTTCAAATTGCCATATTTACGCGACTCTCATAGGCTTCTCTACTAATTTGGAACACCCAAAATGTAAATCATATTTGTAAAATTTAGCTAAAATTGGGGTAAACTTCCCAACAGCTTCCAAACCTCTCATTTTTTTCTTGATTTTCCATTTATTTCAAAACATAAAATATAATTAAAAACTTTACAATAATGGATTATAGCTAATCCTATCACCAGCCAAATCTAAAAATTAAAAATTTCCCACCAATCAAATTAAAACTTCGAAATAATGGGTAAGTAGATATGGATATGGTTTCAAGTGGGTTTCGATTATCCAATTACCCATTTATGATTTACTACTAAAAATTTTATTTACGTTTATCCTACATTAATTTGGTTAAAAACAAAATAGTATACAATTGTAATAAAAAAACGAAAAATCGTTCAAAACGTCCCTCACATTTTGTAAAATGACTTTTTTCGTCTCTCACTTTTAAAAATGTAATTTTACGTCCCTTACAAATTCATATTGTTCAAATTTGGTCCCTACCTAGGTTTCCGATTAATTTTTGGTCGGAATTCATCACGTGCCTTGCATGTGATTATTTTTTAGGGGTAAAATTATTAAATCAAAATTTATATAATCCATCTATAATCCCTTACATTTCATAAAATGAATTGTTTCGTCCCTCACATTCACAAAATGAATTTTTTCATCTCTCATTGGCCATGTATACAAATAGTTTTTTTTTTAAATTCATGTATATATCTATTTGATTTCACCTGAACAATATGAATAGTATATAATATATCTCTATTTTATTTCACTTAAACAGACTAATTGTAGTTATGCATATGCTATTCAATAGATATATACGTGGGTTTAAATCTAATAATTTTATTTTAAACCCATATATATTTATATTTGATTTCACCATGTAAATTTATTTAATATTTGTTACCTTTTCTATTTTGGTAATAATTCATTTATTAAGTTGTATAATAAGACCATCTAATTAATCAATGTTAATTCGAATTTTATAGTCATGCTAACAAATTGCAATTTAAATTTAAAATTTTTACTCGCTACTTTTAAGACCAACAGTTGAATTTCTTACCTTATGATTATCTTAAAATTTAAAAGTGTCAACCACTTACTTCATTTTGTCATACCTTTCCTTTGTTTATTTTTTCTGTCCAAATTTAATTCGATATAAATGCTTGATGATGTTTAGAATTAAATATCTTCTTTGTTTTTAATTTTCGAGTAAAAGGAATGAACATGAGTAAAAAACTAACAATTTTTTTAAACCCCTGTATATATCTATTTTAATTTCACTTGAACAGTATGTTCAGGTGAAATCAAATAGAGATATATTACATGCTATTCATATTGTTCAGATGAAATCAAATAGATATATATTAATTTTAAAAAAAAGTTATTCGTACACATGATCAATGAAGGATGAAAAAATTTATTTTGTAAAATATGAGGAATGAAAAAAATTTATTTTGTGAAATGTGAGGGACTATGGATCCGATTATGTAATCTTTGATTTGACAATTTTGCCTTTCAAAAATGATTACAAGCAAGGCACATGGTAGATTCCGATCAAAAACTAGTCGGAAACCTAGATAGGGACCAAATTTAACTAATGTGAATTAGTAAGAGACGTAAAAGTACACTTTTAAAAGTAAGGGACGCAAAAAGTTATTTTGTAAAATGTGAGAGATGTTTTGAACGATTTTCCCATAAAAAAAATAAGTTAGTAAATAAAATTTTACTCGAATAAAAAAAATATAAAATATTACATAGACGAATCCAAAATGATAATCATAGTGAGTTTTAGATTTTTTTTAAAATCTACCAAGAATCTAGAAATAATTTTGGTATTAATGCAAGCAATCAATTAACAATAAAAAAGTTTATTAAACTTTCATGAAGGGGATGGAGGAAGTAGGATAAAATTTAAAAAGAAACAAACGAATGAAAATTAAAGAAGAGGAAAAGAATGATAAATATGTTTTTGCAAAAAGTAGAATATAATTATCAGATTGGTATTATTTAAATTTACCCACTAATGATTGAGTCTGAATCTACTTCTAATTTAATTAGGTTTTGAATAAGTGATCTAAATCTACCATTTATTACCTACCAATTCACGAATTTAATTGGGTCACTCATTTAAACTTGATTAAATTATCGTATCCAAATCCATATTTGTTAATGGGCAAGTCAAAATAAATAGGCTACCATTTACAATTAAAAATAGGTAAAAAGTACAGTAAAATTGGAGGTAAATGGACTGTAAAATTAGGTCAAAAATAGGACAAATGAGATAAGATCAGGGTAGGACGATGAGAATGTAAAGTTTGGGATGGGGAGACGTAAAAAGGTTGAACTAAAGAGATAAAGAAAATGGTACCGATAATATACTTTAAAGATTTTATCTAAGATACAAAATTACAATATAAATTAGATACTAAAATAGTAATCGTTTTACTTTTTAAACCTTTTCATATAACTATTACAAATAATGCATTAATTTTTATTATTATCTTAAATGTACGAGTTTTTATTTACTTGCAAGGTATAATCAATGGGCTTGTTTGTGGTAAGCATGAAACTAAATCTGAAATCTTAAGGAAAGTTAAGAAAGTAATAAGCGTGTGCATGCGTTTAAAAAGTAGATAGATTAGATGTCAATTAAGTAAAGAAATCTGTTCTTTAAAATTTAAATCATGAAACCTATAAGATTGTAGGATCTTAAGAGAGGCATATGCATAAATCTCTCGTTTCAGTTTTAGATCCCCTTATCCATATGATGACAACTGTATATACATACTATCCTACCAAAATATGAGTTATAATAGTAAGCAAACTCTTTGAGAAAGTCTGGACAACGCAAGATTCTCTCCACAGTCCATGCCGTTTAAGTTTCTTCTGTAACAATATTCATCCCCTCCCTGTGTTAGCCACCATTATCCAGCACAAGGAAACATGGAAAGAAACCCATCATCAGAGCAGAAACGAAGAGCTGCTGATGACGATATCAATGCTTGGCTTCCTGTAACCTCCTCAAGAGATGCAAAATGGTATTATTCTGCTTTCCACAACGTTACTGCTATGGTTGGTGCTGGTGTCCTCGGCCTCCCCTATGCCATGTCTGAATTGGGATGGTATGTCAAAATACTATGATTTGGATTTTTTTTTCTAAAAATTTGTACTAGTTTATTTTGGACGTTTCTTTATGCGATATAGTGTTGCGGAGGTTTGGCTTTTATGTTTGCTGGCACTAGGGTTTATGTAATAAAGATTCTGTATGCTTGTGCCTTGTCATGGAAGGGTGTAAACAAAAGACAAAAATAAAGAAGGACAAAGGGTGTTCTACAATCTTATATCTTCTCCTAGATGCGACACTAGTAAACTGTTTCCTTTTTCAAGAGGTCGACTCTTAACTTATGGTAACATATATGAGGAATCTCCCTTGATAGGAATTTCAGTCCTAGGATGATTTTCAAATGAATAGTTTGTGGACAGAGAGCTCACGGTTTTGAGAGGCTTCCTTGGCCTTTGATGAGTATTGGATCTAATTTACAGTTGTTGTGCTTTTCAGGGGTCCTGGAATTGCCATAATGATTCTATCATGGGTCATTACCCTATATACCCTATGGCAGATGGTGGAAATGCACGAACCTGAGCCTGGCAGGAGACTTGATAGGTACCATGAGTTGGGTCAGGAGGCTTTTGGTGAGAAACTAGGGCTATGGGTTGTTGTACCCCAACAGCTGATGGTGGAAATAGGAGTCAACATTGTATACATGGTTACTGGAGGAAAATCCCTACAGAAATTCCATGACCTTGTCTGCCCCAACTGTAGCCACATCAGGACCACCTATTTTATCGCCATATTCGGTTCAGTTCACTTGGTTCTCTCCCATCTTCCCAATTTTAATTCCATTGCAGGTGTCTCTCTTGCTGCTGCAGTCATGTCCTTCAGGTGATTCCCTCCCCAAGTTCATTTCTTTAAATACTTGTGGTACGAGAAGTAGTTCAGGATCTCCACTCTCTACATTTCCTTGTCATGTCTTAACTTGTCACATGGAATTAATATTCAAACTAGCGTTGCACGTGAAATTACTTGTGACTGAAAAAAAAAAGAGGGTAAGATAAATTTTAGCACAATTTGACACAAGAAGTGTGATAGAGGACATGAAAAATCAAGGCTGCAACCTTAATCATAGTGGAAAGACTATTTCCTTTCTTTCACTTTAATGTTCTTTCGCCTGTTGGATTACATGAACTGTTCACTACTTAAACTTGCATGTCGATAGCTGCATTTTAATCTCATATTTTTGCTCTAATATTCGCGAATTGTTAAACAGTTATTCCTTTATAGCTTGGGTGGCATCTGTTAAGAAGGGGGTTCAACCAGATGTGAAGTACACTCCAAGGGCATCAACCGATGCAGGGAAAGTCTTCCAATTCCTGAGTGCATTGGGTGATGTAGCTTTTGCTTTTGCTGGTCATAATGTGGTGTTGGAGATTCAGGCAACAATGCCTTCTTCACCTGAGAAACCTTCCAAGAAACCCATGTGGAAAGGTGTCGTAGTTGCCTACATTGTTGTGGCCTTGTGTTACTTCCCAGTTGCATTTGTTGGATACTGGGCATTCGGAAACAGTGTTGAGGACAACATCCTAATTTCATTGAACAAACCAGTTTGGCTTGTTGCAGCTGCTAACTTGTTTGTTGTCATTCATGTGATTGGAAGTTATCAGGTCAATCTTGTTCACTTGATTTACCCCAAAATAATTTATTTTCCTTTCATAACTTGATTCTAATGAGGCTTTTCATTTGTGTATTAATTAGGTATTTGCCATGCCAGTTTTTGACATGATGGAATCTTTTCTGGTGAAAGTGTTGAGCATCAAACCAAGTCTACTGCTTCGTATTTGCACTCGAACTACATATGTTGGTAAGTCACTCAAGTAATTAAATTCTGCCTCTTGCTAATCTCAGATACCATAATTCTTGAGCAGTAGAAGTGGGGATTACTTGAATAAACTGCTTGTTTTAAATGGATGCAGCCACTACAATGGTACTAGCGATGGCATTTCCTTTCTTTGGTGCCCTTCTCGGCTTCTTTGGAGGGTTTGCTTTTGCACCAACAACTTACTATGTAAGCTATACTATTCATCTCTTTTTTTCTTGTATGAATTCTGAATTTTTTCAAGAATTTCTGAATGCACCTGTTTCATTACTACTACATTTTTTCACAAGCTATTCAGATTTTCACCAGATAATCAAACCACTAAGATTCTCCATAAGTTTTATTCTCCACATGACATAGACTTTTAGGAAGAACTGTTCAGATTTTCACCAGATAATCAACTACTAAGGTTTTGTACAAGTATTATTATTCAGCATGTGACAAACCTCTAATCTTGCCGTATATATATGAGGAGTTTTTACAGAAACTCTTTATTTTGTCTTCATTGGTAATAATTACTCTAATTTCATCAATTCTCTTGCAGCTTCCGTGCATTATATGGCTCGTCATAAGAAAACCAAGAAAATATAGCTTGACTTGGTTCATAAATTGGGTCAGTATCATCATATTCCTTGTTTGTTGGCCTTCTTTCTCTCTCTTGGTAGTGAGTTTTCTGTTCTTTCTCCGGATTTTGCAATCTTCTAACCTTGCTTTCGTTGTTTCAGATATGCATAATTCTTGGTTTTCTGCTGATGGTTTTAGCCCCCATTGGAGCATTGAGAGAGATAGTGTTGTCAGCCAAAAACTACAAGTTGTTTTCTTGATTATCTTGCAAGAAGTAGGATCCACATCCCTGTTGTTTTTTCTGAGGGTTATATTGTTTCCTATTCATGAGCTTGGAGAGATTCCGTGTTTCTCACGAGGATTATAATACTTTCTTTTGTTTTGCATTATCAAACTTTTAGGAGTGTGATTATTTATGGAAAACAACCAGATTTGTATGCGAATTTGGTCATGCAATTGAGGTTTGATTTTGGGATTCTCCTGTCAAACTTTGAGTATTAGTATTGGGGTAAAATACCAAAAATCCCCCGTGATTTGCCAAATGTACACTTTACCTCCCTATGGTTTGGAAACCTACAATTTAACTCCCTGTTATTTCAACTAGAGTGAAAGTCTGACGGAAAACATCTAAACTAACGTCTGAACGAAAAATGTCAAAATTGCCCCTCTATAAGTCAAACCCTTGGAAGAATGTTTCGTGCATTTTGAGCATGGGTAAAATACTAAAAACCCCCCTTGTGGTTTGCCAAATGTACACTTTACCTTCCTATGATTTGAAAACTTACAATTTAACTCCCTATCGTTTTAACTAAAGTGAAAGTCTAATAGAAATACTGTTTTCTGCCAAATATGATGGATCAATCTTCTACGAATTGGGGTCTCATTTTAGCAATCCTCTTACTTTTTCTATTCAATTGGACCAAATTCCATTAAAACGCAACTAATCTTTTAATAATTAATCTCCCACATCTGCTAATAAGGAGTCCTTAAAGAGTAGTAGAGGGATCAAGAAGAGTTCTTATGCGGTCATAAACTGAGACACATCCTGTTGCGTTGTAGAGGTGTAAAAATTGAGTGTCATAATTGGATAATGGATATAATTGGGTTAACTGTTTTATATCCTTTTAATAAATGGGTCAAAATATACTCATTTATATCTATTTAATAAATGGGTATGGGTGTACTCAATTAACCATTTATGATTCACTTGAAATTTTACTTTTTTTTTTATAAATTTTTTGACATGTTGTTTGCTAAGAAATAATGATATATTATTATTATTAGATAGGTAGGAAATGCATGTACTTAGCACTCGCTAAAAATTGTGTTCAAATGCATAATTATTTTTAAATAGATATAAATGGACGAGTCGAGTCAATTCACTGCCCATCAATTAAATAGATCCATTCAAAATTCATTGCATATTCAAATTCACTTATCAGTATGACGACGAGTTTGAACGAGTCAACATAATTGGCTTATAATTGGCGTCTCTAATTTTGTCCAAAACACTTGCATACCAATTGCCTTCAAAACATTCTCCACACTCAATAACTATCAAATACTATAGGTTGCTTGTTTCTGACAAATTTTCTTGATAACATCTTCTGCACAATGATTTTCTTCTCTTCAAAAGTAGTCAAGTGTGCACTGCCAACTCTAGCTCAATGCCTAATAAACTTCAAATACTAGAGGCTGGTTATTCTGGTCATATATTCAGTGCCTGGGACGGATTATTCACCTCTTATCATGAAAAATTGAGTTGTTCTCAGAAATTGAGTTGTTAATCCAATTTTCTTTCCTTAAACTCTTTGATCTTTTTTCAAACAATTGCATCCCAAATTATTTCAAGACTGGAGGACTAGTTTACAAATACGATGTACTAATTAAAGTTCTCTGGTCTATCATTTTTTTTTCCATTAATCCATAATCGATATGAATTTAATTGCTATGCGGATTGTGAAATATTATTCATTCTGGTGCCAAATGCTGATCAGTATAGGTGATAAATCATTACAGCATTTACAAATCAAGAAAAAGGATAGAATATAATGCACTCAAATTACACAAATATACATTTTATTAGCCACCAAAAAACATATACACATAGCTCAAAATTCAGCATATTTTGAGGTACAAGCACAGCCTGAGCTTCAAAAAAATTCAATTTCAACTTTATCCATGAGTTCCTCAACCATTTGTTGTCTATTTGAATTCGAATGAAGAATTGTTCCATCTTTTTTATTATTTTATGTTAATTCATGAGTATTCAGTTAGGAGTTTATTTGAAATAATCAATATATTTTTAGCGTGTTGATTGAAAAATATATTTGTGATGTACGCAAATAAAAATTTTTGTGCAAATAATACCTATCCAGACACACTTAATATTTAGTTAATGTGCTTGGAAATTTGATTAAAAATTATTCCTCCTGGTTAATTAATTAAACCAACTCTATCCATAACTAATTAAACTAACTTTATCCATTCCACACTATTGTCTACCCATTTCCCCGCCCTTTCCCACCAAAAATCCAAAAAGATGCACTCTCTTCTCCAACTCCAAACCCCCTACGCTCTCTCCCCATTTCTCCTTCTCCCACCTAAAACCCACCTTAAACCCTGCAGAAAACTCCCGAATTTCCAATCCCATAAACCCAAAACCCCTTCTATATTTATGACCTTAGCTTACGGCGCAGATGAGCTTCCGGTAGACGAGGAATTTCTCGAACAATATGGCCCAAAAGACAAAGAATCCGAGGAAGAAGCCCGGCGCCGCAACTGGGTCGAGCGCGGATGGGCTCCGTGGGAAGAAATCCTTACCCCCGAAGGCCAATTCGCCCGGAAATCCCTCAACGAAGGCGAAGAGGTCCCTCTCGAAGACCCTGAATCCGTTGAGGCTTTCAAGATGTTGAATCCAAGGTACAGAGATAAGAAGATTAAGGATATGGGATTGACTGAAGATGAGTATTACGCGAAGCAATTCGAGATAAAGGGTGAGATTCCTGACCCGCTGGAGACTATCTGGGCTGGCCCTTTGGTGTTGAGACACTTGCCGCCACGTGACTGGCCGCCACCGGGCTGGGAGGTCGATAGGGAGGAGCTGGAGTTCATACGCGGGGCACACAAGTTGCATCATGTGACCAGAGTGGACTATGAGAAGGTGGAGGAGGTGGCGCAGAAGGAAACTGATGATATGTGTTTGGAGAGGTATAAAGTGTTCCTGAAGCAGTATAATGAGTGGGTTGCTGCAAATAAAGATAGATTGGAGGAGGAGTCTTACAAGGTTGAATTTTGATCTTATTCTCCTGCCTTTCTGTAGTGGTAGTGGAAGTTGTGATTTTATTGTATTTTCTCTGTCTATGATTGTCTATAGCTTTTACCATGATCACATTCGTAACTTGTTTAGTTGTTAGAGCATTAGCCCAGGATTTGAATGTGTAAAATTTTGCTCTCCATGGACTTTTGAGTAATACTTTTGGCTTTTATTTAGGTGGTTCTAATACATGTTTGGTAGTACCGAAACCGGGATGTTGTAAATATTGAAACAAAATTGAATACCCGTGTAATATAAGGGTAGGAGTGCTGATAGTGGAAATGGGCACTGAGTTCTTGTAATGAAGGTAGCAATTTTCAGTACATGATGGAAAAAGTACATTACCTGCTCGAGTGTCGTTATCAGTATGCGATTCTCGGTGACATACAGACTAACAGATAAGTATCTTTGTGATAGACCTGACATGCAATATTTTTGTTTCTCTTGAACCAGAACTGATTTTCCCTCATAAATAATATATCCTCTTTAGATATTGGTTGTATATGTGATGCTTGTTTGCATCAACCTTTTTCATAATTATGTTGTAAGATCCCCTCAAATAGGTAAATTTGCAGGCACAATGTAAGTATATATTGTCACAGTATTGCGTATTTGTAGTTTCTATGTTACACTTTTCCAATTGTGGCCAAAAAATTGATAAAGAAATCAGTTGTGAGATATTTCTAAGTATTGGATTCAGAAAAATTACATATTGTTTTTTTATGACTCTGCAGCATGACCAAGATTACTATCCTGGAAGAAGGAAAAGGGGAAAGGATTATGTGGAGGGGATGGTACGATATGGTGTTATTCTCTTTTTTTTTTTTTGAGTTTTTCTTATTGTACTTTTTGACTTTATCCTGGTGCCATGCATGGATGATACTTATAGTTCTTTTGTTTTTGCAGTACGAGCTACCATTTTACTATCCAGGACAAGTAAGTTGCTTTTATGTCATGCATATTTGTCTTTTTCTTCGTTTATGAAACCAATACTTCTACTAACCCTAAGACTAAAATATTGGTCTATGTCTTTCTAATGGATACTTGGTGACTAAGAATAGTTAGTTGTAATTTGATATACAATTACTGATTGTATAAGTGGTGTTCACAATCTACAATCTTAGTGATTTTCTATAATTTCATACCTTAAGTCCTCATCTTATGAGCACCATTGAACTAAGCCATCTCGTCAAGTTTTCCAGTATGGACTAGTAGTACATTCTCTTGATCTCTTAGATTCAAAAGGATAAAATTAGTGATCCTTTTGACACAGACTGGGGCGTCTTGTGTGGTGAGCAGTAGGTAATCCTGCATTTTTGGGTCAAGAGCTTATTTACAGCTCAGAAACTGTTTAGGATTTCTGGTTGTAGTATCTCCAGACTCTTCCAAGTCTCTTCTGTTTTCCTTCCACAGCTGTGTTGGAAGAATGCCAATTACTGAACCAATGCTTCAATTTCTATCTTGAAGTTAATAGTCAAAAAAGCCAAGCTAGTAGTAAGATTTGAAATTTGTGACAACATCTTAACTGAAGAGGAACCTGACGCAGATAAGTTGGGGAGGTATATATCAAAGCTCTGCTGAAAAAATTTGGACTAGTGTTGACAATCTATTTTGTCATCAGAATGATTAGATTAGAAGTCCAAATTCTGAAATCTTGTGGTGTTTTTCATTTTAAAGTATCTTTTTAATTAAATTAAAAGGTTAAATGGAGCACCTTCTTCTTGCATCTATCAAACTTGATATATACGAGTAAACATCTGATATGCGTAATGTTCATGCAACTAAAGTATCAGCTAAATGACACTTCTGTAGAAGCTTGTCGTACTTAGTTTCACATGTTAAATATACAAGCCCTAAGCCAAGAAACTTATTTGCGCCAACAACATTAGGTTTTTGTTCTCAAACATTTCGTACTCTGCAAGGCAATGTTCTAGCTTTTGTCATATTGAGCAAAGGAGGGAAATAAAACTTAACAAAAAAGAGAAATCTGTGCAAGTACTTTTCCTTGAATAATCCCATGCTTTTCTCAGATGCAAGTTGTCTATGAGCCAAAATAGCTTAGCATGCTAGATGCACTTGCATTGCTGGCATACATGTTAGAATCTCTTATTTTCAGATGCCAAGAAGTTAGAGTCAGGGCACTTAAAGGAGCCCTGTTTTCTTTAGCTGCGACAGTTATTGGGAGTGTTTTTTGCAGATTTGTGCTGGTAAAGTGACTGGCGTGCACCTTTATCAAGGAGCGTTTGTTGACATTGGAGGTGTCCATGACGGGTGAGTGTTGTTTTTGGGCCATTGGCCAATTTATTGTGTTTGATGTGCATATTGTTTCATAATAAAATTCAACTGTCTATAGTTCTGCATTGATTATCTTGTGCGAAAAGAAGTACTTCTCCGGTGATGTACACTGTGCCCTGTGATTGAACCCATTAATTAGAAGATACCACCAACTGGAAATTGGAATTTTATGTTGACTAAGATTCTGGTCGCTAATAATGAAATGCTGCTTGATATTTCCACAACATCTCACAGTAAGACACATGCTCACAACTCTACTGGCATTTATGAGTTATGACCCCATAGGACATTCTGAGATTATGATATGTCATCATACAGCTAAGAGCAGTTGCAACTGAATACTTCCTGAAAGTTCAATGAAATTGAGAGATATATGGAGTTCTCATGGCAGACTTGTAAAAAATTGGTGTGCTAATGGTGGGAAATGCTTGCCAGATTTACATCTCCAAATGTGTTGCAGGTGGGTTCCTATCAAACGTAATGATTGGTTTTGGATCCGCCACCATATAAAAGTTGGTATGCATGTGACTGTTGAAATTCTGGTGAGTGATACTTGGTGCTCCTATTTATATCACTAGGTTTAAGGGCATTTACATTTTGTGAGTGTTTTCCCCTTTCAGAGTCCTAGCATATGAAATTATTCACGGTGGTTCTTTACGGGTTCCATCAATAATGTATGATCAGATCTGGCTTCATAATTTTGTTTTCTACTAGAGTTTATTGTTTCCTTTCCTTTTCCCCTGCTGTTTAGATTATCATCTATTTTCATAGATATGTGCTTCACTTCCATATATGTACATAGGCATATTTGGTTTGCCTCACAAATTGGGAGTGGATTAGTGATATTTTCCCACTATTGTTGTGTAAATTGGTTTCTGTTAATTTAATATAACCTAATGTTCATGCTGCATAGTCTCGGATGAGACCTTTTGATGCCACACGGTATGGGCCTTTGCTTAGCTGAGTAGATGTTATGGGCCTTTGTTCCATGCTTCATGGGTACCACATCACATCACTCACTTCAACTCATCCTACATCATAATTAGCTCTTCCTTTATGTGTTTTAAGCAAACTTTGTTGCGTGTCTGACCGCTATTTTTGTCAATCACGCATCATCATCATGACCATCTTGGAGTGTCAAGAGCCTGCCTACAGAACATTGTATCTTTATGGCCTTATAACGTCCTGTGGTTGAGGTTAGGAGTAAGGATCTTGTCAGCACGTTTGTCTTTCTCGGGGACTAGTGTCCTCAAAATTCTCAAAGATATGCATATTCCTTAAGGACTCTTTTGTTGATCATATTATCCTTGTGGTGTTTACAGCTTTGGTATTAAGGTCCTGGGACCACTATAAGGTCACTATGTAAGCTCCTTGCACATGACTCAGTGATCATTTTCCTTAAGTATCAACTTTACCTTATCTGGACAGAAGAACACAGAAATGAAATTTTGGTTCTTTGTATTCTACTTGAAATGTCTTACAAGAACTCCTACTTCATGGATTTTACTTTCCCTTTCAAGTGATATCCTAGTAATATCTGACCCATTTTAAATGATGGTGATCTCACTTTGAATAAAATTTTGCCTGTTTTGCAGGCAAAGAGAGATCCTTACCGATTCAGGTTCCCTATTGAGATGCGGTTTGTTGACCCTAATATAGACCATCTGATGTATGTTGGGGTGTATTTTTCTTTTTATATTTCATTCTTAGATTGCTTGATTTATTCTACTTAATTACGTTGCCTAGTTATTTTATTAATCTTCCCATGCCTGCTGGTAATCTTTGTTTGGTTATCCAAGTGCTCTGGCTGATTGATTTCATTCATTTGTCCTCTTGTTTTCAGCTTCAATACGTTTGATTTTCCACCAATATTTCACCGTGATGATGATACTAATCCAGATGAGTTGCGTGTGAGTACCATTTTAATTTCAGAAAAGTTGCATCTGATACCTCACGTGTATTTTATGATTAGCCTATCTCTAGTTGCATAGATGCTTTAGCATATTTATCTCTAAATGCTAATTCATCCATGTGGCATGGCAACATAAGTTTTTCTACCTTTTCAAGAAAGAAGACAATGAAAAAGACTTAAACCTGCCTTTGTGGCTCCTTTAAATAGCAGCTTAATGTACATTGTTGACAGGAGGAGATGCTGAGCTTATTGTCAATAAAATTGTAGATGAACCTTGATATATTGATAATTTGTTGGCATTTATGGCCACATTTTTTTTTCCTTTGGTAGTTAAAAAATCAAATGAGCATGCACTTTTTGTGACATTCTTATAACAGCCTGGTTAGTAGTTTGATTTGGAAGATAGAAGTTATTTGTCATCTTGAAGCTTATTATCCCTTCTTCACAAATAAGCTTTGAGTTGTGTAGGTTGGGCCTGAAGTATTTTAACTGTAGTGCAAACACTGGATATGGGTTTAATCTGATGCTTTTTAGTTGGTTGTCCATCCTTTTTACAGCGGGATTGTGGAAGAGCTCCAATTCCTAGAAAAGATCCGGGCATCAAGGTGGAAGAGGAACCATTAATATCAAATCACCCTTATGTTGATCGAGTAAGTTTCAATTATCTCCAAAGCAGGCTTTTCCTTGTATTTTTCTTGCAGAGTATATGAAAGTTTTCATCTAGATTCTGGTTTCCAATCTGCAAGGTTAAGAATAGCCTTTCATACAACATGCCTTACTTATGGGATCTGGGGGCATGTTGAGCTGAATGCATTGTGAATTTGTTTGACTTGTGCCATGCATCTGTAGATTAACTTGTAACTGAAACAAGATTAATTATCAGAAAAGGACAATATAGAAGAAATCAAAAAACTTTCTCTTGTAGGTGTTGAATTAACTTTGCTGTTGATTTCTATCTCAGAGTTTTATTTAATTGGCGCAACATTTCCTCTGTTAATTTAACTGAGGTATACCGTACAGGGTACATTTATTCAGATTTTTATGGTTACCTGATTAATAGTAGCATTTTATTTTGTTTCCTAGTGAATGAAGGTGCACAAAAGTTTCCAGCCTAGCTGAACAACTCCGCTTCACCATCTACTGCTATGCTAAAATAGTAATCCTGCTATTTTCTTGAACATTTATGCATTAGTTATTAGCCGAGTCTTGAGTAACTCGTCTAAGTGATAAGCGTTGCTTTAGCATAAGTACCTGAGCCGTGATGAGAATACAGTCACCATCTTTGATAAGTTGGATAAAAAGTGGTCAAATGCTAAAAATATTACCTTCTTCAATTATGATCACATTTTTAACAAGTTCTGCATTTTCACTGTTTCTTTTTCCCTTTTTTATTTTGCTTTTTTCGTTTTTATTTTTATTTTTTCACATGGCTTTTAGGATCGATTGCTAAAGAAAGTTGGACTTGCATATAGTTTCTGACAAAAATCTCTTTTGCTCCATTTTTGCTTCCTGTTGTTCCACAAGGATGTTCACTGCAGACATTACTGATGAGTTAATCTTTTTCTCATTATCAGTGGAAAATTAATCTTTTTCTTGCTGTCTTCACTTAGCATAAAATGCTGTTTGAACTTGTGCAAATGTGATATTTTTAACTTCTGCTCGAGTTGGTTATGCAATCATTTTGGTGCAGCTGTGGCAGATCCATAATGCGGAACAGATGATTTTGGATGATTTGGAGGCTAATCCTGAAAAGTATGAGGGCAAAAAGTTGGCAGAGTTAAGTGATGATGAAGATTATGATGAAGAACATAATGTTCAGTATGCCAAAGGTGTTTACAAGAAAAGTACACTACCATTAATGATTCTGGTAAGCCTTTATTCTGTATATTAAAGTGGTCTGCTTGGTTATGCATATTTTTGACCATGCTTGCACCGTGTTGCAGAAAACTAGTGTAAAAGATCTCGACTTAGAAGCAGCATTTGCTGAGCGTCAGGTTTGCCACAACATTGATTTCATGATTTATGTGCTTTGAATATCTGTATGTTGTTCTTAGGATTTTGGATGTGCTGTTTCAGTCTAAACCACTAATTGGGAAATTTGAACCATCTGCAAACATATTCTCTCTGGATGTATATGCATTCATTGTGGATTTCTCAAAAGTCTTACTAAGGCATTGTCAACCAGAATGGTTGACTGAAGATGCTACTTTTTGGCCTATGGCCTCTAATACAAGACTGCTGAGACAACTTAGATATGAACTGGCTCCAGTTTGCTACTAAACAGATTTGGAGCAGGGTTTCTTTTTTCCTTTTTTCCAGGTGTACTTATGGAAACCTTACAGATCGATTTTCACTTTGTTGTGTCCTGCTGTGTAGGTGATGCATATCATCTCTTTGATTTTCTCTCACTATAAAAAAGTAAAGGCACCTAATAGACTAACAATTTTTTATTGACCTCTTCTTATTTGCCTGCCTTCTTGTAAACAACTGATAACATCTCTTAATGTTCCTTAGTGCTTTTATCATCACCTGGTTGTTATACTAATCAATGTAGAAGAACTTTGATGAGGTGGAATGTATTTCTACGAGGATTTTCTTTAATTAAATTTGTTTGATGAAGCAAAGGTTTTCCTTTCAAGATCTTTCTTATTTTTCTGTTGATGCAGCACCATAACAAATTGAGAAAGGAAGCACAAGAGAGGGGAAAAAAGTACAAAGTTACCAAGATGAGGAGAAATGCTGAAATGGATGAATACGACCTTATCCATTGGCGTCGATCATTTGAAGAAAGGGAGGCTCTGATTAGGGATATTAGCTGGTATATCCTTCTTTTCTTTTCCTTTTTAACTCCGACTCCCCAGAATCAATGATTCTGGAGTGCAAAATGTCAAACACATTAAAAGTATTAGTTTAACACTCAAAAGGGCATAGTTAGCACAAGTAATTTAACGGAGGTCAAATGAAACTCAGCAGTCTGTCATTGAATTGAACTCGCAATTATGTTTTCACTTTTTATATAGCTTGTCAATTCCAACCAACCTTCCCTTTATTCAGATTTTTGGGAGATGATGATATTGTAGCGTATATACCAATTTGGAAAAGAAAATGATATTTACTTGAGTGCAGGTTGTTCTGTGAACGACTGTCTCTAGAATACATGAATATGCTGCTTGAAATATCCTTTTGTTTCTACAGTACCAAATACATTATTGTATTGTGCCCTAAAGCTTCTCCCAATTTGGGGATTTTTTTTTAATAGTAATTACTTTTAGTTTAGCAACACATCTAACTCCAATTGTCTTACTGACAATGAGGCATGACGTGTGGCCATTAACCAACATTAGGTAGATTGGTAATATTTGTTGTCAATTACCTTTTCTTCTTTTCTTCTTTTTTTAATTCTGCCTGCTATTGGTTGTTAAGATCTTGGCACGTTGGAAATTGGTGCTGAAAGGGAATAAGCAATTTACTGAAAGACATACTTTTATTTCCTGTTGCTCACGAGGATTTTAACTGCTGGAGATTATGGCACTTTGGAAGTTGGTGAGGATAGGAAAGAGCAATTTGCTGAGGCACATACATTTGTTTCCTGTTTTAACTTCTGGATATTTTGTCGTCAACTTGTATTTGCTAATAATCATCCATATGGTGCAATTTTTTATGATTCTCCTATAGTTCATACTTGCAGTCATCTATGACCAGATATCCTTCTTATGTTGTTTCTTATTTGTGGTCAAGATGTAAAGTGTCATTTTGCATTGCTTTGAACGTGCTTATACATGTTTGTAAAACAATTAGTAGTTAAGGACATCCACTTTTATTATCTACTGTTTATACATGTTTGCAACATTTTCATCATCTGGTGAGGCTGGGACAAATTATTAGAAGCTTTCCTCATTTCAATCTTGTATATCTTTTTTGTTTTTCATATACATCAGGATTAATGCTAGAAATACTTAATGTCTGCTATTTTTGATACTTTGCTCTATGCTCTCACAGCCGTCAGGCCCTTGGGCTTCCGTTAGATGAGCCTGGGCGGTATGTGGACAGCAGCTACTTTGGCAAGGATCAATATGATCCTGACAGCCCTCTGTATCGTTATGACTATTGGGGGGAACCAAAGAATTCAGAAAAAAGTAAGCAGGAGCGGATGAAAGATGCCCATAACAAATCTATTGTTGGGAAGGGTACAGTTTGGTATGAAATGTCTTATGAAGATGCAATTAAGCAGAAAATGCAGAGGGAAGCCGAAGGACACACACAGGAACAATTTGATGAAGAAGACATGGATGGAGATGGAGATGGAGATGGTGACGACGAGGATGATGATGATGATGATTTTGATTACAGCATCTTGTCTGGCCCCAGCGTGGAATTGTCTGAGCAGCCTCATGTTAATGGTACAGAATCATCCAGATTATCTGATGAAGGGATGTTTGAGAATTAGTGCAGCTGGTACTCCGCCCTGCCCTGTAGGAGTTGGGATTATGTTGTTTGTACAGTAATAGGAAAACAGAAGAGGAACCCCAGCAGTTCGGATATACCTTTATTCTCCCCAATATTGAACCAAGAAACATATTCTCTACGGCATTGGGATGTATTTCTAGGTTTCTGGCAAGTCTTCTCAGAGTCTATAAAACTTGCCTTTCATTTGCTCAATCAGGTTAATAACTTAAAAATGTATTATAGTGTTCCATTAATGCTCTACTTACACTGGACGTTAAACCGTTGGACCTCACTGGACGTTAAACCGTTGGACCTCCTCCTGTATCCTATATATAGTAGGAGCGCTGGGCTTCGCAAAGACAAAACAGAAAAAACTCCTCCAGCACCCTGATTTGATTTTCATGCCCGGGCAGCAGAGGAAAAAAGATCTTAATACTAGTCTACACGGTCCTAAGAAATTGGCAAAGCTCTAGCCTCTAGCTATTCCAAACTCTTTGATTTGGAAAAGGTACGAGCGAGAGCGACCCCCATGATTTTTGTTAGGCACTGATCTCAATCTCGTATTATTACAAACATTCCTGTAACAAACATCCTAAAGCTGCCATACATACATGGTATAGCATGTAATAAAACTGCTCTAGGCTCCGCACCTTGTTCATGTCAACATGCTATTGTTGAAGACAGGTTACTACTTGCTACCATTCTGTTCCAGTCCAGGCAAAAACATAAAAACGGTGAAACGAAATAATAGAGAAGAAAGATACAAAGGAGTTGGACCAAAAAAAAAAATTAAAGGTTAAGCTCTTCTGGAAGTAAATTAGACAAGAGCGTGAAACCATTTTCCTAAAACTAACCGGGAAAAAGACATGTTTCATCCCTCAC
Organism: Coffea eugenioides; assembly: GCF_003713205.1. NCBI lineage: Eukaryota > Viridiplantae > Streptophyta > Magnoliopsida > Gentianales > Rubiaceae > Coffea > Coffea eugenioides. Next base: position 10,549,873 of record NC_040038.1, on the reverse strand, counting down.
ATTTCACAAAAAATATTTTTTTCATCCCTCACTTTTAAAATGAAGTAAATTCGTCCCTGACATTTAAAAATTGAAACCATTACATCTTTGAATCCAACTTTCAATATGAATCAAATTATCTAGTAATAAATTTTGGGGATAAAATTGATAGATTACTCGGTCAATTCCATCATATTCACATGTCATTTATTGAACCAAAAAAATAAAAAAATTATGAAATTATAAAATAAAATGTCGTTCTTTGTCTTAGAATAGTAGGGTTTCTTTTTTGAATAAATTTTTTCATACACCGCTGATATAAACACTTGCAAGTCTAGATGTATATCACACATATAAAGTTTGGTATTTAAATTTAAATTGAGTTGATGTGGTAGGTATCTAGACTTGTTAGTGTATAGAATAATAATGTAAGAAAGATTAATCCTTCTTTTTTATGCAATAATTTTTTATTTTTTCTTTTTGGGTTCATTAAATTTCACGTGAATATCAAGTTAAATTAATAAAGGAATCTACCAATTATACCCTTGAAATTTGTAATCGAGTTGTTAGGTGGTTGGATACAGATTGAAAGTTGACTTCAATGATCAAATAGCTTCAGTTTTTAAATGTTAATGACGAATTTGCTTCGTTTTAAAAGTGAGGTACGAAAAGAATATTTTTGTGAAATATGAGGATGAAACTGGTCATTTTCCCAAACCGAATGGAGGAATAGCCTTAGTCTGTGCCCCTGAGTCTTCACAAGGTCGCTACCAGATCTCAAGTGACGACTAGAAAGGGAAGAAGAAGGTAAGGGAACAGGTCAGCAAGGGCTGAAAGGGAGGGAAAGGGGTGGCAGGGAAGGGGAAGGAAGAGGGAGAGGGTGGCGGCAGTGGTTATGTGTATTTGGTTCTTTTGTTTTTCTAAATTGTATTTGAGATTATTATCCTCTCTTACATTTATATACTTTCATTATTTAATTTTGCCTACTCTCACTTGTATTTATTTACTTTCCCTAATTAATCTTATATTTCCAACAATATAACACTTAAATATATCTTAACGGTTGCCCTGTATCTACTCATTTATATAAACTATTTTTGGTTCAGTGGGATAGCTGAGTCATTCCCCCTTCTTTTTGATTTGTGATACCCATCCTTCAAAACCAATAAAAAAACAAATCTATTCAATCAGCCAAAAAAGAGAGGGAGGGATAAAGAAACAAATCTATTCAATGATCAAGAAAAAAGAGAGAAAGGGATTCGAATTCGATAGTTCTTTGTTCAAAACTAATACTAACCATCTCTCCAAGAGACAACTTTATTTTAATAGTATACTTTTTGATATCTTTAATCTTTTTTTTAATAGTATACTTTATTTATTTATTTTTTTCAACAGCCGGAAGAAACACACACACACACTAACCTAAACCTATTCCCAAAGTCCACCTCAAAAGCCGGTAACCAATGAGGGGACCTTGGGGACTTAAGTAGTGAATACACACTAACCTTTTGTGTATACTTATTTATTCAATAGTATACTTTTTGATATCTTCAATCTTTTTTTTAGTATTATCTTTTGACTTCATGCACAAATTTGCAAAAATAGCATACTTTAAGAAAATGTCACAAGTTCTTCATATTGCTAGTTTTTATCACTTTGAGGTCTAAAGGCTTTGTAGATCAGTAGTGATCTTCACAAGGATGTTATGAGAAAGACAGTGTGATTGTATGCCACACACTATCGCTGAGCACTAGTGATCTCCATATTGGTTCAGTCATTGAAATTTTGCAACCACTGTTAGTATGCCAAAGAGTAAGATTGAAGAAAATTTCTTCTACAATCAAATAATAATTAAAAAAGAAAAAGAATGCTGGAAAGACAAAAACTGTGATATTTAATCATTAACTGACCTTACACGAATGAACACCTCTTTAAAATGTCAACCAATTCTTCAACTCTTACGAGAATGCAAAACCTTAGATTCGATCAGACAAATTCATGCATAAATGGTCACAAACTCATCGTCCCCGCCTTCCCATTTAAGATGCGTCTCCCCATCCATCCGTCCATCCATCTGCACCACCACCATGTCTTATATATCTCATGCGGAAACCATCTTCAACCAAACCAAATTCCCAACAGTCAGCCTGATTAATTGGCTGCTCGAAACTTATACTAATTAGCTTATGTAGGTAATCGTAGTGTAAAAGTTGAAGCTAATGCTTGACAGACGCACATTTGTTGTTGTATTGCTATGATTGGAAGGGTTGAGTTCGGACGATAACACAGGTTTTGGTGGTAATGTGTGCTTTCGCTGCAAATCACTAACGAATTGCAAGAAAAACAATTCCGTCCCCCCCCCCCTTTTTATGACTAATCAGTTTTTATGACCAATCACTACTGGGGGTGTTTCCTTTGTCCAAACTTTTGGTGACTTGACACCAGTAATAAATTGTTAAAGCAAAACTTTTGGTGACTTGAAAACAGTAATAAATTGTTAAAACAAAAAGATTGAACAGGATAAACAATATACTCTGTTTAGATAAGCACTATCATAACATATAAGCATTGTCATCATAAGGCCAGAATACTATCACACATCAATAACACATAAAGTACTGATCAATATTTAGTATTCTTTTATAAGCAGTTCTCATATGGTAGCAGGAATCATACATAAAAGACAGGAGCATAACAGAACTCCAGTAAGCATGACAGAACTCCAATGATAAGGAGTATACGGAGGATAACACTTTTAATGCTGATTGTAGTCGGCACCGAGAATCCAGATAATATTAGACTTGGTCGACCAATGGCAAACTTCAGCTTCCCCAGGAGACATTTTCAGACTCTTGAAGGCTGGATGATCTTTAGGCCAAGAAGATGTGTCCAAATGACAAATGGCATAGAGTGTTGTCCCATTCCCCCTGTCCGGAGCACCCAAGCCTTTGCTGTTCACTACACCCACACTAAACACTTGGGTGGAGGGTAGGACATGGCAATAATATGCCATGAAGGGGAAGAAAATTTCATGACAACTAACGCTTGTGTTAGCCCCAACTTGATGGACGCTGCGGATAACAACTTGACTTCCCTGGTGAGTTCCCTGGCATGAAGATGTAAGTGCGACGATTTGTTGGTTGTTTGCACGCAAGGCAGCTTGGGCAAATGTGATAACTCCTTCTAGTGAATTAAAACACCCCTTCTCCTCACCTTGCAAATTGGGAGCCGAACAATGCATCAAACTGATCTCCATATTTTTTCTCAACATCGCCTTTTGAAATGATTGTGGAAAGTGGGTTTCCAGGTCCTTCGCATTCATCGGAATTTTAGCGGAGAGTTTTAGTGGGAGGAAGGCTCTTTTGGGGAATTGAGATTCCAAATTGGGGAGGTTCACCATGATTGATTGGGTAAACAACAAAGATTTCTTAAAATACGATAACGGATCAACCGGATCAAGTGATGGGTGAGTGCTATAACGTAAGCCATGGACAGGGGTGTAATGCCATCGACATCTGCTTTACAAGCCAAATTTGCTTGTTCGCAAAATGTGGCATTGTTGGGTATAGATGCAAGGTTAAGGTGATCAGTATCATGACCATGCAAGGGGGATAGCAGGGATATGTTGGTCTCAGGCATGTCATTCATGACATGCTTGGACCAAAGTCTTGAGATGGAAGGATGAGACAGTATGAGCGGTGGTGATGCGGTTGGAGTAGAGGTGGTGAGGTGGGGAGGTAGGATGGATGGTGGTGTTGGGGTTGGAGTGGCGGAGATGAGGTTTGAGGTAGTTGTAAGGAAGAGGAAGATGATTACGTTGAAGTTGAACATGCTTTTTGTTGTAAAATATATAGTATTTCAAAAATATTCTTTGTCCCACATCGAAAAAATGAGAAGTATTATTTTCTCTGTCCCACATTGAGAAGTGAGAAGGGTTGCAGTCTTTGTCCCACATCGGAAGTGAGAAGGGTTGCACCTCACTCTGAAGTCTATAAATAGGATCCACTTCTCCCTCAGAAAATCACCCCAGCAGCTTCAGTTAATATCTTTTGATAGCTGCTCTATCCCTCTCTCTCTCTCTCTTTTATTTTTTTGTTAGTTGATATCTTCCTGATAATTCTGTTCTCATCCTTTTTATATATATATCTGCTGGTTTTAATTTGCTAGTTCTGGTCCTTCTAGTTTGCAACAAGAAGAAAGTTTGTCTTTCTTGTTCGCAATAAATAGAAGAAGGCTTGTTTAATCTTGGGGAAACATTTCAATTTCATGAAATAGTTTCTTAGGACAGTGCTACGCACGACTCAAGCAGATAGTGTTAACATTGTTGTAGCCAATTATCCAACAATCTAAGAAACTATGGCATCTGACAATGTTAGCACCCCGCAGCCTTCATCAGCAACTGTTGCAGTGGCACTACCATTCGCCAAGCCCTTTCCAGATGTATCCAAAATTGAAATTTTCGCCAATGAAAATTTCAAAAGGTGGCAAGAACGAGTACACTCACGACTCGACATCCATGGAGTGGTCTATGCACTAACGGAGTCCCAACCTGCTTCAACCACAGATGTCAAAATACAAGAATCGTGGCAATATGCCAATAAGGTATGTAGGCATACTATTTTACAAACACTCTTAAATGAATTATTTGACGTGTATTGTAGCTATATGCAAGCCAATAAGTCCCAGTATAATAGACTAAAAAATTCCAATTACAAGCCTAATATTCCCAACTTTAAGAAAAAGAAAGGCAATTGCCATTATTGTAGAAAATCAGAACATTATGTTGCCCTGTATAGATACAATAAAGGTGACAAAGCAAATGGTAATCCTCCTAAGGTTAATTTAACCGAAGGAGATGAAATAATTGCTGCAGTCATCTTTCAAGTGAACATTGCAGCTAATGTTAAAGAATGGGTGGTAGACTCTGGGGCTACTCGGCACATATGTGCGAATCGAGAAGCGTTTTCCTCCTATACTTCAATAGGGGATGATGAAAAAATAGTCTACCTTGCAGACTCACGAACTACTAAAGTTCTGGGTAAGGGCAAAGTACTATTGAAACTCACTTCAGGAAATACTTTGGCTCTTAATGATGTGCTGCATGTTCCAAATATTCGGGCAAATCTTGTTTCTGTGGCTTTGCTTGGAAAAGTTGGGGTGAAAGTATCATTCGAATCTGAAAAGATTGTAATGACAAGAAATAATGTGTTTGTAGGGAAAGGCTATTGTAATCAGGGACTTTTTGTACTTAATATTTCCAATGTGATAAATGAAAATGCATCTTCTTCTGCTTATATTGTTGATTCCATTTCTTTATGGCATGCTAGATTAGGACATGTTAATATTGGTTATATAAAGAAAATGCAATCATGTGGTCTAATTTCTGGTATTAATGATAATATGGACAAATGTGAAATATGTGCAGAAGCTAAAATAACAAAGAAAAGTTGTATAACTGTCCATAGAGAAACTGAGTTATTAAATTTAATTCATACTGATTTAGGTGATTTAAAACAAACAATGACTAGAGGTGGGAAAAGGTATTATGTCACCTTTATAGATGACTATTCTAGATATACCAAAGTTTATTTACTTAGAAATAAAGATGATACTTATAATGCCTTTTTATCCTATAAGTCTGAAGTAGAAAATCAACTTAATAAAAGGATAAAAAGAATTAGATCAGATAGGGGTGGAGAATATTAACTTTAGATAACCTTTGTGAACAGGAAGGCATAATACATGAAATAACTCCACCTTATTCACCAGAATCTAATGGAGTAGCTGAAAGGAAAAATAGAACGTTAAAAGAAATGATGAACTCTATGTTAATTAGTTCTCATGCTCCAGATAATTTATGGGGAGAAGCTATATTATCTGCATGTCACTTACAAAATAGAATCCCACATAAAAAGACTGGCAAAACACCTTATGAGTTATGGAAAAATTATAAACCAAATTTGAAATATTTAAAAGTTTGGGGGTGTCTTGCTAAAGTCTTGTTGCCTGAACCTAAGAAAAGGAAAATAGGTTCTAAAACTTCTGATTGTATGTTTATTGGATATGCTGAACATAGTGCTGCATATAGATTTCTTGTGTTAAGAAGTGATATACTTGATTGTAATACAATTATTGAGACAAAGAATGCTGAATTTTTTGAACATATTTTTCCACTATCTAGTAAAATTTCTCATGCACCTGTTGAAATAAATAAGGAAATTATTCCAATTGAGGAATTAAGAAGGAGCAAAAGGCCAAGAAAAGAATTTTCATTTGGAAATGATTTCCAAACCTTTCTTGTTGATAATGATCCTTTAACATACTGCGATGCTATTTCTTCTCCTGAGTGTAAATTTTGGAAAGAAGCAATTAAATCTGAAATTAATTCTATCTTGTCAAATAAAACTTGGATTTTGGTAGACTTACCTCCTGGTGCAAAACCTATTGGTTGCAAGTGGATTTTTAAAAGAAAATATAACTCTGATGGCTCTATAGAAAAGTACAAAGCTCGTTTAGTAGCAAAAGGATTTTCTCAAAAACAAAATATTGATTATTTTGATACATTTGCACCAGTAACTAGAATTGCGTCTATTCGAGTTTTATTTGCTTTAGTTTCTATCCATAAACTTGTTATTCATCAAATGGATGTCAAAACAGCCTTTTTAAATGGTGATTTAGAAGAAGAAATTTATATGTTTCAACCTGAGGGATGTATTATACCTGGACAAGAAAATAAGGTTTGCAAACTAATTAAATCTCTTTATGGTTTAAAACAAGCTCCTAAACAGTGGCATGAGAAATTTGATCAAGTATTGATGAAAGATGGATTTTCGTCTGTAGAAGTGGATAAATGTGTATATGTCAAAATTATAAATGATCAATATGTGATAATCAGTTTATATGTGGATGACATGCTTATATTTGGTACTAGTCTAGATATTGTAAATAGTACTAAATATTTTTTTGTTTTCTAATTTTGATATGAAAGATTTGGGTGAAACCAAAATAATATTGGGTGTTAAAATCATAAGGAAAGGTGATGGTATAATGTTGTTTCAAGAACATTATACAGAGAGACTTCTTAGGAAGTTTGAAAATTATGATGTGACACCTGTGAGTACTCCTTATGATGCTAACACTCAATTAAAGAAAAATAATGGTGACCCAATTGCTCAGTCTAAATATGCTCAGATTATTGGGAGTCTGATGCATCTGATGAATTTTACTAGACCTGATATAGCTTATGCTGTATGTCGACTGAGTAGATATACTCATAATCCCAACCGTGAGCATTGGTTTGCATTAGTCAGACTAATGAAATATTTGAGAGGTACCATGAATTTTGGTATCCTGTATAGTGGATTTCCCACTGTATTAGAAGGTTACAGTGATGCTAATTGGATCTCTGATTCAAATGATACGAAATCCACTAGTGGTTATGTGTTCACCCTTGGTGGTGGTGCAATAGCATGGAAATCTGCTAGACAGACAATCATTGCTAGATCAACAATGGAGTCAGAGTTTGTAGCTCTGGAACTGACAGGGACTGAGGCCGAGTGGTTGAGAAATTTCTTAGCTAACATTCCTTCAACTAAGGATTTGTTGCCTCCTGTGTCCATACATTGTGACTGTCAAGCAGCGATTGCCATAGCTAAAAATAAATCGTATAATTGTAAAAGTCGACACATGAGTTTGAGACATGATGTCGTAAAGCAGCTGCTTAGAGATGGAATTATTTCCATTGATTATGTAAAGTCAGAGTTGAATTTGGCCGATCCTCTGACTAAACCCGTAGGAAGAAAATTGATTCTTCAAACTACGAAAGAAATGGGACTTCGACCAACAAGTTGTCAATAGAGACGGTAACCCAACCTATGTGATTGGTGATCCCATGAAGTAGGTTCATATGGGTAATAACAAGTCTATATTGATAGTAAAGCACTTCAAATTTAAGTCCCTCTAGAGATAAGTGCTTTGAGTAATTGTGAGGATGAGTTAAAACTCTTAATGAATTCATATCCCATTAGGGAGGTGTAGTTAAAGCAATATACACTTGATGAATTCACCTATATGAGAGTGGAGTGGGGCCGCTCCTATAAGAGTCATTGGTCAAATCTTTAGAGCTCTCATGAATAACCAGGCAGGCGCACGGCCAAAAAGCGCAAAATCGCGTTAACAGCAAATTATGGGTTGTAATGTGATTGATAAAATCTCTGTCATACATCAAGAGTTATTGGTTCATAGAAATTTATATTTCACCAATAATTCTGTAGATCATATTTTATCAATCTATGTTTGGTTCATAGTCCAAAAGACACCAATCTAATTACATTTCAACCAAATCCAGCAGAGTACTTTTAAAATTCTTCCTTTATCCAAAGAATTTTTTTGAAATAGGTGGGAGATTGTTGTAAAATATATAGTATTTCAAAAATATTCTTTGTCCCACATCGAAAAAATGAGAAGTATTATTTTCTCTGTCCCACATTGAGAAGTGAGAAGGGTTGCAGTCTTTGTCCCACATCGGAAGTGAGAAGGGTTGCATCTCACTCTGAAGTCTATAAATAGGATCCACTTCTCCCTCAGAAAATTACCCCAGCAGTTTCAGTTAATATCTTTTGATAGCTGCTCTATCCCTCTCTCTCTCTCTCTTTTATTTTTTTGTTAGTTGATATCTTCCTGATAATTCTGTTCTCATCCTTTTTATATATATATCTGCTGGTTTTAATTTGCTAGTTCTGGTCCTTCTAGTTTGCAACAAGAAGAAAGTTTGTCTTTCTTGTTCGCAATAAATAGAAGAAGGCTTGTTTAATCCTGGGGAAACATTTCAATTTCATGAAATAGTTTCTTAGGACAGTGCTACGCACGACTCAAGCAGATAGTGTTAACATTGTTGTAGCCAATTATCCAACACTTTTGAATTTGGAGAGTATGGCAGAGAACTATAAGATGAATGTTTATGTCTAGGATTCCCAGCTATTCTATTTATAATTAAGGATGGAAGCTTCTATTCCACGTCGCAAGTGGTGGAAACTCTCAGAATTTGTGCTTCCTGTCATTTTATTTCTTTATTGTTTGTCTCGTATATCTTCTCCATTCTTGTGAGGTACACTATTATTTTTATCATCTACATCCTACACGATTTGGTCCAACGAACAAGAATTACTACAAAATGTCTTTCCAGCACTTGTTTCAATTGGTTAATTCATGCTTCGGGTGAGGTTCTGCTCAATTTCTGGAAACAAATCTGGCGTCAATGGATCTCTTGGGAATGCTTCATTTGTAGTAATAAGAAGAAATGAGAACAAACTATCTTGAGAAAACAGTAGTTTATAGCATCGAAAAAGCCACCCAAACCAAATGCTAATCGTGCAAGTAAAAGGAAAAGGAAAAAGGAACATACACAGCCACAAATGAATCATGTAAACTCCAAGTGGTTTGGAGTTAGTCATGGGATCAAATTGCATTCTCTTTTAACAAAGCTTTTTTTTTTTTTGGTATGATTAAGGTTCAAAGCTATTTTAACAAAGCTATTTACTAAGCAAAACCATGACCTTATGATTTGCTCGCACCAACACTTGTGACGGTTGACAATATAAGAGAAAACTATAAAATGTAGACTTAACAAAATCAAGTTTAAGAGCCTTAGAAATACTCAATCATGTGAACATGGAATACAAAGAAGAAGGGGAAAAACTCAGACTTACAACTGATATGTTTAATTAGCAAAAGATGTGGCTGAAAAAATTCAAGATATAAGCTAATTAACATATGCAAAATGGTTGTCTTGGAGAAAAGCTAAAATCCTAAATAGCCCATAAACTGAAAAGAAAATAATAAGACTTTCAATGTTGTACATAACATGTGTGCAAAAGTGCATGAATTAATAAGTATGCGATTCCAGAAATGTTCTCTCGTGCTTCAATATCCAAACAACAAAGAAAAATAAAAAGGCTTCTAGATTATCATTAATATAAATAAATAAACACACACACATATATATATATGTGTGTGTATACCCTACACATTTGAAAGGTACAGAAATGAAATCACGCATGGAAGGTTCACTTTTCTGCCCATGGTAGGCAGAAGCAATGCAAGGATATGTTTTCAGAACCGGACCGGATAGCGACTCGGCCGAGGTCAGGGGTCAGGGGTCAATGGGTTCGACCGGGGGTCGATAGGGGTCGAACCGGATGACGTCATAAATAAAAATTATTTAAAAATTAAAATATTATATATATAATATCTAATAATATATTGATATTAATAAAGGTATATTCATATATATTTGATGTTTCAAATATATTTAACAAGAAAATACAAAGAAATTAGAACAATCAAGTAGCAATTTATATTATTTAATAAATATTAACAAGTTCAGAATTAAAATTATAAATTTAATTGAAAAAAAACATCAAATTTTAGGACAATATTTATAAAGTATCAAATATTTGAGATATATTAATAAGTTTTAACAATTTAGGGGGTCAAAACATAATATTAAAAAGTTTGTAATTTTTTAAAAAAAAATTACTGTTGAACCGGAAAAATCGGTTTTTTCCCGGTCAAACCCGGTTTTTGACCGGCTTTGACCGAGTCTTGAATTTCCGGTTTTTTAATATGACTCGGACCGGCTACCTGGCCGGTTCCCGGTTCAACCGGTTCGACCGGCCGGTCCGGTCCGAGTTTTAAAACAGAGATGCAAGGGGGCCAATTGTGCTCTCTGTGGGGACGCACAAAGAAGGATATCCGGACACCACTGGAGAAAGCCGGTTGGCCTCTTAAAATCACAATAAAAGTCCTCTTAAAAATTTGTTCATCTTCTAATGCCCGATACTTATATTTGATAAATTAAGATAGTTAATTAAACATTCTATTATAATATAAACAACTATATGTCAGTGAATTGATTGAATAATATTTTCTTTTTCTTTTTTTGGCATTTCAACTAGTTGTCAATTAAGTTTCAATTGAAATAAAGATTTTATAATTATTTAAATTATTCAATAAAATTATCAATTTAAGATGAACATAAATATAAATACATTAAATTGTATCATTGAAATATTTGATTTAATATGAAGGAAAGATAAGACGAAATAGCAAGAAATTTTTTGAAAATTCAGGTGAGTCCTTTATATTGGTAATCACCTTTACTTATTATTGTAATCACAATGCCTAACCATAACCGATTGAAACTCATATTCACGAGTCATGCAACGATTTGTGTTATACTGTTTACAATTAAAGTTACTATACGCCCAAATTAAAATTATCTTTTTTCCACTAAATTTTCTTTTATATATGATTTATGTGTTATCACTTGTTTGTAATTAATTTAAGGGTAAAAAATAAAAAAAAACCCCCTATGGTAAGCCTAATACACAGAAAAGCCCCCTATGGTTTCAAAATATACAGTACGACACCTCATGCTTTGAACTAAATTGTAAAGGTGACGGAATCCATTAAACTTAACGGAAATGACTTATTGGAACCTAAAAAAAAAAATTTATACCTAATTTTTATCAAATATACCTATTCTACCCCTTAATTCTCAATTCTCTCTATTTAGAGAATAAAACAAATGATTTTTTTGAATTGTCTTTTGCTTAATTATATCAGGGCATTTTGGTCATTTCGTCCATTTCCGTTAAGTTAACGGATTCCGTCACCTTTACAATTTAGTTCAAAGCATGAGGGGTCGTGTTGTATATTTTGAAACCATGATGGGTTTTTTTGTGTATTAGGTTTATCACAGGGGTTTTTTTTTGTTTTTTACCCTTAAATTAACGAAAAGATGCTCTTTCGCCTAAATGATATGTTTTGACAATGCAGATTATTTTTAAGGATTTTAATGAGATTTAGAACACATTTGTTATGCATTTGATCTAATTCACATTTTATTTCATTTGAAATATAATTATTTAAAATATAAGGGACCATATTGATCAAATTTTCAAATATTAGGGACCAAAAAATATAAAGTCAAACTTTTGACTCATTCTAACTTGATTTTGCTCATTGGATATTGTAGTTTTCTATTAGTTGTCCTAAATTTGCCTAAAATAAAAAATTTGGGACCATATTTATTTTGGTCAAAATATCGAGGACTAGTTTAACTCATAAGCCAAACGTTGGGGAACAAAATTGCACATCTTCCTTTATTTCAATTGTGTTTGATATCCCAACTCTTCCTTTTATTTTTACGCTTCAATTATTTTAAATATCAAACTCAATCAAAAAAAAAACTACCACAATATTTGTTTTGACATGTATAAAATTCACTAAATAATGTTGAAAATTTCACCCATTTTCCATTACAACAATCTCATCTACCTTTCCGTACCTTTGTTTTCCATGTTTTCACTTTTTCACTCTTCACTTTTCATTGGGACTCGCATCTCGATTGGAGTGCTCACAAAATATTTTCTAAGTAATGAGCATTAGATGATGAACAAATTTTTAAGAGGGCTTTTATTATTGTAATTTTAAAATATATTGCATTATTTCATCCAAGCACAACCGACTTTCTCCGGTGCCCGATACATTAATGATTTCTCTGTCCATCTTTGTGCGTACCCACAGACCGCAGTTAGGCTCATTGCATTGCTTCCTGCCTAATGTGGGCAGAAAAGTGAACTTTCCACCGAACATTAGGTTTTAAAACAGCCAACTACCGGAATAGTTGGTTTCCATCATGGGAAAATTGCAGAAACCTCCCCTGAGATTTTTGACATTTACACTGACCTCCCCTATCAATTTTGAAATAGCATTAACCTCCCTAGAAAAAGTTGGAGCCAATTTAAAAGGTAAAAGTGTGTGAATTTACTAGAGTATCTCCAATTGTATTTGACTTTACCAGATGAAAGGTTTGAGTACTTTCATCAAAATCAACGTTTAATTTGTTAAACAAATTAAACTAATCAAACTATTTCTGCATAGTTAAATTAATTAACTAATTAACTAATTAACTAATTTCTATTTATGTAATTATCTAATTAACTAATTAACTAATCAAACTATTTCTGCATAGTTAAACTAATTAACTAATTAACTATTAACTATTAACTAATTATCTAATTAACCATGAACTAATTAACTAATTATCTAATTAATTAATTAACTAATTAACTAATTTCTGTTTATCTAATTAACTAATTAACTAAAGCTGTTGTCTGTCCGAAACTAAAAAACTATTTGCATGTTAAACTAATTAACTAATTAACTGCTTAATTAATTAACTAACTAATTATCTAATTAATTAATTAACTAATTAACTAATTTCTGTTTATCTAATTAACTAATTAGTTAATGCGCTAATTGGTTAATTAGCTCCACAAGCCAACGAAATTGGTTAAATAGCGCATTAAATATAAAACCTGCTAGTTTTCCATAAAGAGTTGGTATGTTATGGGCAATTTTTTTTTTAAACTTTCACATATTTAATTTATGTTAAATACAAAACATACTAGTTTTTCTTTGGGCGCTATTTAACCAATTTTTCCCATAAAGAGTTGGTATATTTTTCATAAAGAGCTGGTATAAAATATACTACAAAACCTGCCAATTTCCCATAAAGAGCTGGTATGTTATGCGTTATTTAACCAATTTTTCATATTTAAACAAATTTATGAAAAATTTATGAAAATTAAAATGACGTATTTGAAAGTTACATTTTTATTTGGAAGAACGCATTCCTTCGATGCGTTGATCACCGTTTGGGAGGAGATTCAAAAATCGCCACCCTTTAGAAAATTAGTTTAAAAACTCTCTCTTTTTGGGAATTTACTCCTTATTAATACAGCCACTATATTTATTTTCTAGTATTAATTTTTGTTATGGTTTATGATTTTCTTATATTTTATCAAAAAAGTTAATAACTATTGTAATTACAATTATGGAGATGTTAATTTGTCGTATGTGTAATTCTTTTGTTTTATAAGAATTGTTATATCGGGGGTAAATTTGAAATTTAATTGCATTTAATTTCGAAACACTCATCAAACTAAGTTAGATATTGGAATGAAAAATATGTTGCATTTATACCCCCTGAACTTGCTTGATCCTTAATGCCTATACCCCTCCCTTGTTAATACTAAATGTCAAGCAAGATCAGGGCAAAATTGGAAGAAATTTCTTATCTCACTTCTACAAATAATTTTTTAATGGGACATCAAGCCTCAGGGGAGGTTTCTGCAACGAATTGTTCCTGTTCAGGGGTGCTGAATGCCATTTCTAAACCTAGAGGAGAGGTCAGTGCAAGTGTCAGAAACCTCAGGGGAGGTTTCTGCAATTATCCCTTCCATCATTGAGTTCATATGATAAGAATTCTCCAAATCCATTGAAGATGGGCCGACAGACCAGGATGTGACCGCGTCGCTTTCTGGGGGCATGGGACAAGGGGCACAAACGGTTGCAACCATTTGTGCAGGTTATGTGCATTTTGCATTGTGAGTAACATCAATTGCACACTGTGTAACTTTCTTTGCACACGACGTAACTTTAGAACAAATTTTTGTGGGCCCCACACTTAGCGTGAAAATCGAGTTACAAGACGTGATCTAAGCCGCACAAAATTTTGAGGCCAAATCATGGCCGTCTCTGCCCCATTTCCGGGGACATGACAGTATGAGTCGCATCTCTTCTTATTAGTAGGCTGTTTAGGACCGGAATGGGTATCCAACCGACACGAGTGAAAAGATCTTCCATTGCATACAAAAAAAAAAAAAATAGACCGGTAATTATTTTTCTTTACTGATATTTGATTCGCTCCACGATTTTTACTTCATTTGCTATATCATTTAGAGAAGATCATGTAATAATTGTCCATTTTCTAACTTTGATGTCTCACCTAATTGCTATGGTTTTCTGGGTGGCAGGTCCTTTATTAGGAAGCAGAAAAAAAGTTACAAAAGCTGCAGTTGAGCATATCAGGTGCAGCAATTATTCAAGCTCAAATGTGATGGCCCCTTGAAGAAGAAGAGAATCAAATGTGCTTGTTAAGGACCAGAATGGGTATCCAACCGACGACACGAGTTGGGGAGGGGGGCTTTAATTTTTCCGCCCCTAGGTTGATACACGTCCTAATTTACCACCGGTCAACCTTGCTAATTTTTCTTTTTCTTTTCCCCTCCTCTCTTCTCCCTTCCTGTGCGAGAAAGGGGGGAGAGAAGGCAGAATGGAGATGAGGAAAAGGAAAAGGAAGGAGGGAAGGAAAGGGAGAAGAAAAGAGGAAGGGGGAGGGCGGTGGGGGTAGCGGTGGCGGTGGGTGAGGACTGTGGATGGTGTATGGAAGAAAAAATGTGAGAGTTTTCTTATTTAATTTTTCTTGTGTTATTTTCAGGTGTATTTGAGTTTGTGTGTTTTTTGGATAATTTTTGAAATTTGATATTGTAGACTCCATGAATAAAACATTTTTTGAGAAAAAATAGGAATCCATATGGAGCCTAGGATTTACTAATCCAGTGAACCTTTTTCATTTTTCATTTTACATTTCCAAAAAGATTTCTTGACTGCTCTTGAACGATGTTCGTTAGGTGAATGTTCAACAATATATAACATGAGTACTTCCCTGTTTTTTTCTAAAAATATGATCCGAGTGAAGTTTCCTCTTGTCAAAGCTTTTATTCACGTTAACAATAATATCAGGGATAATTGCAGAAACCTCCCCTGACTTTTATAGTAATAGCGTTGACCTCCCCTATCAATTTTGAAATAGCACTGACCTCCCCTATCAAAAGTTGGAGGCAATTTAATAGGCAAAAGTGAGTCAATTTACTAAAGTACCCCTGACATGATTTAATTTTACCAAATGAATGTGATGAGTACTTTCATCAAACCCAACAAAACATTTGTTAATAAAAATTACACTAAATTAACTATTTCTGCATAGTGTAACTAATTAACTAATTAACTAAATAACTAATAATCTAATTAATTAATAACTAATTATCTAATTAACTATTAACTAATTAACTAATTATCTAATTGTTAATAGTTATTAACTAATCAAACTATTTCTGCATAGTTAAACTAATTAACTATTAACTAATTACCTAATTAACTATTAACTAATTAACTAATTTCTATTTATCTAATTAACTAATTAACTAAAACTGTTGTCTGTCCGAAACTAACAAACTATTTGCATGTTAAACTAATTAACTAATTAACTGCTTAACTAATTAACTACCTAATTATCTAATTAATTAATTAACTAATTAACTAATTTTTGTTTATCTAATTAACTAATTAACTAATTATCTAATTAACTAAAGTTGTTGTCTATCCGAAACTAACAAACTATTTGCATGTTAAACTAATTAACTGCTTAACTAATTAACTAATTAACTAATTAACTAAAGATGTTGTCTATCCGAAACTAACAAACTATTTGCATGTTAAACTAATTAACTGCTTAACTAATTAACTAACTAATTATCTAATTAATTAACTAAATAACTAATTTATGTTTATCTAATTAACTAATTAACTAAAACTGTTGTCTATCCGAAACTAACAAACTATTTACATGTTAAACTAATTAACTAATTAACTAATTAACTAACTAACTAATTAACTAATTAACAAACTATTTGCATGTTAAACTATATGCAGTACTCATTATCTATTTAAAGTATCGGCTCTTTATGGGTATTTTACTTTCAAACATTTAATTTATGATAAAAATGTCAATGTTTGTAAGTAAAATTCAAAAAGTGTTACAGTAATATCATTATTCTTACTTTCAAACATTTAATTTATGACCCTATGCCCCTCCCTTTTTGTAAGAATATTACTGTAATACTTTTTGAATTTTACTTACAAACATTGATGTTTTTATCATAAATTAAATGTTTGAAAGTAAAATACCTATAAAGAGCCGATACTTTAAATAGGTAATGCGTATTGCATATAGTTTAACATGCAAATAGTTTGTTAATTAGTTAATTAGTTAATTAGTTAATTAGTTAATTAGTTTAACATGCAAATAGTTTGTTAGTTTCGGACAGACAACAGCTTTAGTAAATTAGTTAATTAGATAATTAGTTAATTAGTTAATTAATTAGATAATTAGTTAATTAGTTAATTAATTAGATAATTAGTTAATTAGTTTAACTATTAACTAATTAGATAATTAGTTAAGCAATTGTCAAGCAAGTAAGGCCAAAATTGGAAGAAAATTCTTATCTCACTTCTACAAAAGCTGTCAAGGAGGTTTCTGCAACGAATTGTTACTGTTCAGGGGAGGTGAATGCAATTTCTAAACCTAGAGGGGAGATCAGTGCAAATGTCAGAAATCTCAGGGGAGGTTTCTGCAATTATCCCATAATATCAACATCTTCAGTCCTGACCTAAGCCTTTCCATCGATTAAAATTGCTGTTGCTAACATCCCGTAATAACAATTACTTGAACTCGAGTTTAATCAAATTTAATTGAGTCTAATTAAATTCACATATATATATATATATATATATATATGTGTGTGTGTGTGTATGTATATGGGATAATTTCAGAGACCTCTCTTGATGTTTCTTATAATATCACTTAACTTAGGTTTTTAAAATCTCATCTACATTTCTTGGATTGACATTTTTTTTAACATTTTAGCCCCTTTGGAGGAAATGCAAGAAAGATAAAATTTTTTGTTATTTGATATAGATCACATTTAGTTCAATAGTAAGCTAATCATATGTTGTTTCCATTCTATTTGGTTACTGATTGAATGTGTTTCTTTAATCTCCCTTGTTATTATGAAAAAAATATGACCTATTTGGATTATAGCAGGGTTAACATTTTAAATCGAAATAATAAACTTATTATTGTTAAAAAATGTCATTTGGAAAAGAAAAGTAGATGGTGTCAATTTAAGTGTCAAAATATATTCTTTTGAATAAAAGCAAAACAATGTAATCGCTACTCATGGACTTGAAAGAAACTATAAAATTGCCTAAAAATTGTGTTTAATTGTCATATAACTTTACAATTGCTTATAAAAATTTGTCCCATTTTAGAAAAATTTTCTTTCTTCTCTTATATTGCACCCTGAGAATTTTGTATATTTTTAAACTACATACGATTGCATGAATAACAAAAAAAAAAAAAAAAAAACTAATTCCAGTTGCATTATTAGAAAACATTTGATTATTGTCTAAAAATTGTGTTTAGTTGTCATATATCTTTACAATTGCTTATAAAAATTTGTCCCATTTTAGAATAATTTCTTTCTTTCATTACATTGTACCCTAAGAATTTTGTATATTTTTAAACTACCTATGATTGCATGAATAACCAAAAAAAATCTAGTTCCAGTGCATTATTGTTAGACAACATTTGATTTCAAATAATTACTCTTCGGTCAAAAGATAAAAGTTATGAAAATTAAATGGGAAAAAGCCCAAATAGGCCGAAAAGATATACCAAACACATTTGTCACTTTCATCCTCCTAATTTCCCTCTCTGCCTCCTTTATTCTCCCTCCCTAATACTAAATACTAATAGAGAGTATTCCCCCTCATTTGCTACCTGCTATTATCATCTAACAGACCTATTTTTTCCAATTCACACTAAGCATTTGATACACCTCCATATTTGGATACTTTCCTTAGTTAGTTTTGCTCTTACTAAAAAATTGACTCCTAAACAAATACCCTGAGGCATCTGTTAGCCAAATCCTTAAAAAAAAATCATAAAAGATCTCTCGAATTTTAAGCTATAACACTATAGGAAAAAAGCACTAGATATCCCATTTTCTCACCCTCTATTACCCAATTTTATTTTCATGTGTTGCAGCACATAATCAAAGAATTTGTCCTTATACAAGTCGTGATACTGTACAACTAGACGCAAAACATTCAACTCTTAGAATTAGATGTTGATGAACTCCTGAACATATATGATTTGTGGGCTGTCATAGAGAAAGCCTAAAAGTGATGCTGCTTCTCAATGTGAACAATCAAAGACATGTTTCTTTACTATATGTTTTACATGGAAAAGATGACTACTTCATTAAATTTAAAGCAATTCAAACTCATTCTATAAATTAAATTATAATGAAAAGCTTTTTTAACCTGCAGTCAGTCAGTAAAGAATAACAGATTGTGATAATGAACTCACGGCAAATGGTGGCTTACAATTTGAGGACTCCTTCGTTTTCCCTGTTACAAAACAGTTTATGTCAGGAAAAGCTCAGTGTTTGAATTTGATGAAGAGTTATAGTTTTGGTTTGTTGATTTTTTTGATTGTGTTGGAAAAGCTCTACTCTTTTTTTAATACGTACTATTATGAGAGAGCATGCCATGCCACTGAAGAGAATGCAAAGGTTAAGGAATTTTGATAGATCAGGTTGAATGAGCATGGAAGATTAGGGAATACGAGTATAATAATCAAACTATTTGTTGAATATATAAATGGACAAAAATGATTTGCTCAGGTTAAATAACGTATTTTTACTAACACACCTAAATTACGACTCATCAACGTAAATTATTGCACTCCTGTATTTAGATATTTTTTTCTAATTAGCGAAAACTACGCAACAGATCTTCTGTCCCACTAAAACTACTAGCCGATGCCTCCACATTAGCCAAACTGGATAAACAACTGGCACATAAATTTCTTTTAATAACTATGAGGAGGACCGAGGACATTGCCATCTTACGAAGAAAAGGGGAAAAAATCTTTAACTCGAAATAGTAATTGGTGCATAAATTTATGAATATTGGTCAGGAGACAGAAGGGATTCTGTTTCCCCACTGTCTAAGGTTTTATGGAAGGCTGAAGTTTGAAGTATCATATTCCTTCAAATTCCAAAAGCCCACTTCGCTTCTCTGTATGTGCATTCTCCTAAATATTCTCGTATTTCACTTCAATTTCCATTTTTCTTCCTAGCTAGGAGATTATTAACATCAGATTATCAGAAAGAAACAAGAGATACCTGCACAAACCACAATGAGCCATCATGATGATTTAGAAGCCAATCCTGAAGCATTGCCAGCTCAGGAAGGACCAAGAAAAGACAAAAAGGCCAGTGAAGAAATTACCGAGGCTTCACCAAGAGTCATTCTAGATGCAAAGTTTGAACCATTGTCAGCACAAAAAGGATCAGAAAAGGCCAATACTCAGCCTTCAAAAGTCATTCCTTACTATAAACTCTATTCTTGTGCAGACACAATTGATATCATCCTCATCATCATTGGAACAGTTGCTGCAATTGTTGATGGCCTTCTTCTGGTATACAGAATTCGTTTCTGGGGCCAGACCATTGATTTCATAAGTGACCTCCATGCAAAGCCTGAGAAGTTTCATCAAGTCATTGAGGTTGTGTATGTTTCCTTGATTTTTATTCATCTTCTGCTTAACCTGATATTCATGTGGCCGAAATAGATAATGACTTCGTTGAGTATATGATATGTATGGACCTTAGAGTAATACATATACCATAATAGTTCTTGATTATTTTATACTAGACTCCACAAGAATTTCTATATGAAAAGACAACACAAATCTGTTTTGCTTGTTTGTGCTCGTGCCGTGACCAACTTTGGAAAATGGGATTACGATGAAGAGAATTGAACTAATGGCAGCAGATAAAAACTATTAAGGGTTGGATTCGGATCCCAATCATCGATACTAAAACGTCTTTATAGGTAGTGGAGGAGCAAGTTTGAGAGTCAGAATTTTAGTTGTTCTTAATCCCTCAACATATATTTCGATAGGTAAACAGGATTTTTAACTTTTCAACTAATGTTGAATTTCTTCCTCAGACAACTGTCTTGTATTCATCCTTTGGCCTTTTTATTCCGAGGTAGGGAGGTGTGGAGAAAAGTACCTTTCTATCATGCACCAATGCTTGTTTTGTTTCTTCTTTCCATTAGTTGCAAAATTGGCCATATATCCTTTGAGATGTATTCTCCTGTATTATCACCAAAAACGTGATCTAAAGCTCTGGTGCCAATACGAGTGAATAATTCGAGTTTCTTAACTAGCTAATATTTTTGTTTCAAATCATGAAAAAAGCAATGCACTAATTAAGTTCAACAGGTCTTAAATGATGTTACTGATGCTCATTTTTCTGTATTTTGTTAGGTTGTAAAAAAGCTACTCTACATGGGAATTGCTGCCACAGTAGCTTCTTTCATCAGTAAGTCTTGTCCTTGTTTTCATTCTACTCTAACATACTAGTTCAAAGCAAAGCTTCAAAAACTTTTGCACACATTTTTATACATGGGGTACGTTTTAATTACTTTGGAAAAGCCTTTTATCGGCTGACTCAAAAACTTAGGGAATAAAAGTATAGCCTCCTAGGAAGATGATAGAGCCAAAATCTTTTACGTTTAAGGATCAGTTAGTAAAACTAGCAAAAGAATGCACTGTCAAGGCTCCTTCTCAGTTTGCCCTTGTGAAGCTATGAAGGATGATAATTAGGATTGTAATTGGACTACCTATTGTTTCTTTAATCTGTATATCATGCACAACTGGCGCTTTATCTAATTTTATGTTGATTAATTGTCATTGTGTTATGAACATAATACATAAAATAATAATCCGTTAATGTGTCTTTCATAGGAGGAATCTGCTGGGCTGTCTCTGCAGAAAGACAAGTATCAAATCTGCGTTACTCCTACTTAAGAAGCCTCCTCAGACAAGATATTACATTCTTTGATGAAGAAATAAAAACAGGACAAGTTATTGGTAATATGTCAAGAGATATCGGCAGAACTGATGCAGCCATAGGTTACCGGGTTCGTTTTTAGCCTACTAACGTTTGCCAAAAACTGATTTTCCTGCTAAGCTGTAGCCTTTTTTTTTTTTGGGTGTTCAATATAAGACAGCACACTTTTCTCAACTCTAAATGCAATGAAGCAAGAGAAAAGTTAGGCATGTGATATGTCAGTAATTGCTTGGAAGTCATAGACTCGTTTGAATCCTAGTTGTATTTATAAAGACTGTAAATTGGAAATCTTGAATCTGAATGTGCTTTGGTTCTACTTTGCTCTATAGTACGTTAAGTTAGCATTGCTAAATTAAAAAAACTATCAACCACATTAATTACCAGCTAATAAAAACCTCACGGGTGGTTGAGAAGCAAAACTCTACTCAATAACTTGTAGTACTTTTTATCGTCTTGTTATTATAAGTTCCTGTTTACCACTTCTAAATCCACCTTCAGAAGATAATTTTTCAGGACTGCTAAAAATGTATCAAACTAAGTCTGGAAATGCTCCGTTGCCTTTAACAGGTGGGCTTGTTCATAAAACTCATGGCAACATTCATAGGAGGGATGATCATGGCATTCAGCCAAGCATGGCAATTGGCTGCAGTTATGTGCTGGACAATTCTGCCAATCACTTTGTTTGGCCATTTTGGCATTAAGATTTTGATTAGAGAGTGTGTAAATGAAGGGGTAGCTTATGCTAAAGGAGATTCGGTTGTTCTGGAGGCATTGGCTTCTATAAGAACGGTATCTCACACGTTTCTACTAGATTCCAGTCGAATTGTATTTGACTGTGGATATGTGGTGCCTAAATTGTTCTGTCCGTTTCCAGGTTATATCACTGAATGGCGAGAGACAAACTATGAGCAAGTACGAGAAAACTCTAGAAGAGGTTCAAAGATCACTGACACGAGCTGGCATTGTTGCAGGGGGGAGTATTATTTCTTTGATAGATTTCATAGAGTATTGCGGTTTCTCTTTAATTATATGGTATGGCTCACGTTTTGTCCTGGACGATCGTTACTCGAGAGGTGATCTGATCACAGTGGCAACATACATAAATTCTGGAACGAGGTTAGTAATCTTTTTGTGGATCTTTGCATTATATTTGTTAACCACTAAGCAAAATTTCCTCTAAATGATGCTTCTATTTAATCAGATGAGAATATTGTTCACTAAAATTTTCTTGTGAAACAGTTGTCTGGTAAATGCACTTGGGAATTTTTCAGCATTCCCTCGAGGACGGGTTGCTGCATCAAACATCTTCCGTATAATCAATAGAGAGTCCAGGATAGATGCATTCGATTCCCATGGGAAGACTCTAGATCATGTTGAAGGAGAAATTGAATTTAGAAATGTTTCGTTTAGATATCCATCAAGAAGGAATATTGAAGTTCTTTCTAATTTCTCATTAACCATAACCCATGGCTCAAAAACTGCTTTAGTAGGAAAGAGTGGATGTGGGAAGTCAACAGTGGTTAGTCTAATACAACGGTACTATGATCCTGATTCTGGTGGCATTTTCATAGATGGCTTTGATTTGAAGGAATTAAGACTAGAACATTTAAGAAAGAAGATTGGACTTGTCAGCCAGGAACCAGTACTTTTTACTCTGTCCATCAAGGACAACATTACATTTGGAAGGGACGATGTGACAGAAGAAGAAATAAGAGCTGCCATATCACTTGCCAATGCTGAAAAGTTTCTCAAAGAGTTGCCTCAGGTTGGTTTTACTCTAACATTAGAACCTTCTTGCAGTTTAAAAATAATAGAACTTCTCTTCTTGACTCCAGCGTAAAGTTTGTGCAAACTAAAAAGCATGGTTTTCTTTCTCAATTCTAACTTGTAAGATGAAGAGGTGATTTTTGGTTGGTAACTAGACCGACCTGAATCAGTCCTCTCTGAGATGAAGTGAGGTGAACTCCTGTGTCCGAAATGAACCTCCTTGTCCGAAGTGAGTGGCGGGGCTTCTCCCCTGGGATCACTCCGACGATCAAGTTAGTAAGGGAACGAGAGAATGCTAAAGTATAAGCAAATGAACAGTGTGCTTACTTGTTGGGAGTGTGTCTGGGGTATTTATAGAAGGAGAGTAGAGGACAGAGCGGAGGGCTTATACTGGTGGGACCCACCCTCTGGTCATTACGGCTCTGTCCCGTGTCAGGAGTTCTGACTCTGACACTGTAGCCGCCTGAGTATGATGACGAGGAGTACTAAGCAGGTTCCATTAAGTGTCTCCAGTGCTTTTCAGATAAAGCACTGGTCCTGAGTGATCTTAAGGGCTAGACGTCATCAGCGTGGAGCCGAGGTGGAGGTGCCGAAGTCACCTACACGGTAGACTAGAGATCTGGTCGAACTCAGGGGTCGTGCTCAAGACACGGACGAGCTCTGATGAGGGACGAGGTGAGTTCACCTCGGCCACGCGGGGCGGCCGAAGTGAGCATCCTCAATAAGCCCCCCAAGCCTCGGATGCTCCGAGCAAGGGAGGTGCCGAGGCTTCCTTGTGCCGAAGTCATGAAGGGTCGGGGTCCCGAAACTGCTCCGGAAGATGCGGGGACGTGACACGTGGGCGAGTCAGTTATCAGAACGTGGAGGGTCAGTTGATACGCAACCGTCACGTCGTGAAGTAGTGGGACGTTTCGCGATGATGGGGTGTCAGTCGAAAGGACGGGTCTTTAATGAAGAGAGAGTGTGCCACGGCGTTTTGAATTCGAACGTGGTCGTCTCTTCGCATTCTTGCCGCCTCTTCGGATTCTGGCCATCCCCTATAAATAGGGGGTCCTTTTCACCGCATGGCCCATCATTTTCTTCCTCTGCCTGGGACTTGCCAAATTTACGTCTGTTGCCGAGATCAATTCTGCCAGCCGAAGTCACAGTCGAAGTCATCCACTTCGTCCAGTTCCGTAGACAATAGTAAGTATCCCTTTTCTTTCTTATCTCATCTTTCACTCATGGCCAAAACGGCTAAAACCCACAAAGAAACCGTGACACCGAGCTACCAGACCGAGGTGAGGCCGGATCCTGAGGAAGAAGCGACGACGTCCAGCTCTGAAGGGTCGACGCCGAGTTCAGAAGAGGGGTCGACCGAGGTGAGGGTCGGAGAGACAGCCTCGGAGTTGGAGTCGTCCGAGATGAGCGAAGATGGTTCCGTGGTGGACTATAACGAAGAGCTCGGCGTCGAGATACCACACGATGAGAACGTATTGGAGCCCGTTGCTCCTAAGGATATGGCCAACATTGACTTCGGGAAGTTGCCGAAGTTTAGGAGTCGCGTAGGAAGAGATAGGGCCCAGAAGATAGTTAACAAGTACCCATTCCGGCCGGGGTACGAAATTCTGCCGCCCGAGGTGGATGACACAGCCGCGAAGCCCCCCTATGGCATGGTGGCCGTCTATGTTCAACAGCTGGAGGCCGGGCTGAGGATGCCGACGTCGAGGTTCCTCAGGAATTTGCTTCGTCACTTCCATGTGAGGATCACCCAGCTCACCCCGAATGCGGTCCGCATCATCGTGGGGTTCGAGATGCTGTGCCGACATCAGGAGGTGACTCCATCCGTCGACCTCTTCCGCCGATGCTACACCCTTAAGGCACACGCGACGGATAAGGGATGGTTTTATGTTGGCAATCGGAACAATGCTATCCCGAAGTTGGTGATTGGTGCTCCCAGCTCGATCAAAAATTGGAAGCGCGACTACTTCTTCGTGTCCGGAGTGGACTTCCCTAGGGGTTTTTGGTGGAGACCAATCAAGGCGAAGGCCGACCCCTCTGCGGGGGATGCCGAAGAGGAGTCATTCCAAAAGTTGATGAAGTCGGACCTTCGGCTGTTCAGCCATGACTACCCCGAAGTCGTGCTCGTTGATGGGGGAATAAGCCGAGCTGTGATCAATACCACCAAGCCTCCCTTCTTTTCCACTGAACTTGGGATACCTTGTAATTTTTCTTTCGTAGCTTTGCTTTCACTTCGGCTAAGGCGTATGATAATATTTGTTTATTGTGCAGTGACTAAACTGTCCGACCTCGTCGTCTCTGGCTCGTCCGAAGTGGCCAAGAGGCAGAAGAGGAAGAGCACTGACGAGACATCAGCACCTCCGCCAAAGAAGAAGAAGTCACAAGGACCAGCCGCTAAGACTTCGGTGGCTAAAGGCACTCCCACCAAGGTTGGCCAGAGCAGCTCGGCCACCGCGGTTACTGGGTCCACCTCGTCTATGCCAGAGGGAGTTCCTCTTGGAGTTGTTACAACAGTCACACCTCCTTCTGGCCGAGGCAAGCAGTTGAAGCCTCCAGTCAATCCGGTGTCAGGGACCTCGCTATGGAATCGTTTCCACAGCCCCCCAGTGTTTCCCGGAGACGAGAAGACGCACTCCGGCGGGCATTGGTGTCCGAACTGGAAGATTTCGGTCAACGACAGGTGCCAGCATCCTCGGGTCGCCCAAGAGCTAGTAATGCACTCCCCCTTGCCAAGGGATTTGGAGTTCATGAAGAAGCTGACTCCGGCTGAGATGGTCCAGAGCCTCATGGTGTCCACAGCTTCCACCTCGTCTTTTGTGGCCGAGATGGCACACCGGTACTGTGCTCTGGTAGATGAGCAGGACACCGGCAAGTTGCAAAATCAAATCTCCAAGTTGGAGAAAAAACTGTTGGTGTCCGAGTCTGAGAAGGCCAAGCTTGAAAGGCGGCTTAAGGAGGCCGAGGCGAAGGATGAGGAGGCCGTGGCTACTATCAACAGTCTCAGGTCGGCCCTTGAAGAAGAGCAGAAGAGGGGGGACGAGGTGAAGAAGTCCCATGAGCAAGCCCTCAACAGCACTGGGGCCTCGGCGGTGGACACATTTCGAAGGTCCGAGGCCTTCATCAAAGATCTCGGCCAGCTACTCACACCGAACTTCATGTTTGGCTTCACCTCAGCCATAGACGAGGCTGCAGCTCACCTCCCCTCCGAAGTCCTGGAGTCTCTGAAAAACCATGCCAGCTATAACGAGGACTCCAAGGAGCTATGCGATCGGATGGCCGAAGGCATCCAGGCAGGAAGGAACTTGGCCGAAGTCCAGGTCGAGTTCAACAAGTGGTTGTCCGAACTCGACGAAGTGTTCGAGGAGGTGGAAGTGGAAGAAGCTGGAGGAGAGGACGCTGAGGAAGACGAAGCCGGAGGGGACGAAGTCGGAGGGGACGTCGGCAAAGAGCATGGAGATGAAGTTCACCCCGACGGAAAAGAGGCCGAAGAGAAGGATGCCCAGGAGGGAGCCGAGACCGGGGATGGAGCCGAGACGGGGGTCTAGGGTCGTAGGCTTTAAGGGGGTGGCCGAGGTGAAGAGTGCTTAGTAGCACTCGGACCTCGGCCTTATATTTTTGTAACGCTCTTTCTTATTGAATGAAATATCTACTTCTTCTCGTCTCAGTGCTTTAATTTTTTGCTTTGACTTCATCCCTTGCTTGTCCCCCTTATTTTTTAACAGCGTAACAACGATGTTGAAGAATAACATAATAGCTGAAGTCATTGCTTGATTAAAAATTCAGGCGTAATACAATCTGAGGTTCTCGGCGTGCCAAGACCTCAGCACCAATGAGCCATCTCGGTAGCTTAACTTACAATATCCCTTGAGATTAGACTCGACAACCCGGTAGGAGCCTTCCCATTTCGGACACAGTTTGCCTTGGGGCTCAGCTCGGCTGATCGAGTTTTTTCTCAGAACCAAGTCTCCAGGTTGGAATCTACGATGTTTTATGCGGGCATTGTAGTAGTGTGCCAGTGTGTTCTTGTAAGAAGCTATCCGGGCTGAGGCGAGGTTCCTTCGTTCTTCGACGAGGTCGAGGTACAGCTGCCTCTCTTCGTCGTTCACCTCGGCGGCATAGGCTGCCAGCCGAGGGCTGGGGGTAAGGATCTCAGCCGGGATGACCGCCTCGGCACCGTAGGTCAGGGAGAATGGGGTCTCTTGCGTCGCTGACCTCGGCGTGGTCCGATACGACCACAGGACACTGGGGAGTTCCTCCACCCAAGATGACCCAACTTGGTGTAGTCGGGTCTTGAGACCATGCAGGAGAGTTCGGTTGAAGTTCTCTGCTTGACCATTGGCCTGAGGGTGGCCTACCGAAGTGAAGTGTTGTTTGATGCCGAGGTTCTCGCACCAAGTCTTGAATGGGTTCTCGGCAAACTGTCTCCCATTGTCCGAGATGATGATCTGAGGTATGCCGAAGCGGCAGATAATGCACTTCCAAAAGAATTTTTGAATGGCCAGCCCTGAGATGGTCCGAAGTGGCTCGGCCTCGACCCACTTGGTGAAGTAATCCACAGCGGTTACTAAGAATGTATAACCCCCGACGGCTTTGGGGAAGGGACCTATGATGTCTGTCCCCCATTGCTCAAACGGCCAGGGTGAAGTGATGGGGACCATGAAGTTTGAAGGCTGGTGGTGCTCGGGTGCGTGGACTTGGCAGGAAGGGCAGCCGAGAACGAGGTCCTGAGAGTCTTGCCGAAGTGATGGCCAGAAATATCCCAGGAGCATAGCTTTCTTAGCCAGCATCCTGTGGCCGATGTGAGCCCCACATAGGCCCTCGTGGATCTCGTGGAGGACCTCGCGTCCTGCCTCGGGGGTGACACACCTCAACCATGGGCCGAGGTAGGAGCGCTTATATAGTTCTCCCTCGCGGAGCGCATACCGAGGGGCTTTGCGTTGTATCTTCCTTGCTTCAGCTCGGTCTTCGGGAAGGACTCCTTGACCCAAGAAAAGGATGAACGGGGTCATCCAAGTTTCTTCAGAGTGCACGGGGCAGGCCACCTCTTCCACGTACCCTGGTTCACTCAGGACCTCCACCAAGACGGTTTTGCTGAGGTCAGAGAATGAAGTGGAAGCCAGCCGGGATAAGGCGTCGGCTCGCTTATTCTGGGACCGAGGGATCCTTTGGATTTCGAATGACTTGAAGTACGCGGTGAGTTGGTGAACTTTGGAGAGGTACCGTTGCATGGTCTCATCCTTGGCCTCGTACTCACCAATAACTTGGCGTACCACGAGCTGGGAGTCACTGCGGACGTGGATTTGCTGGGCGCCGAGCTTGCGGGCTAGCTGGAGTCCAGCGATTAGAGCCTCGTACTCGGCTTCATTGTTGGTGGCCGGGAAGTCAAAGCGGAGGGCGTAAGAGCAAACCTCCCCCTGAGGTCCTTCCAGGAGCAGTCCGGCTCCGCAGCCGTCTCCATTAGAGGATCCATCGACATACAATGTCCACAGGGATGAGGTGGACACCTCGGGTAAGGCTGAAGTGGACTCCGGACCTTCCGTGAAGGTGAGCTCAGCAAGGAAGTCAGCTAAAGCTTGAGCTTTTATGGCGGTGCGTGGCTCGTAGGACAAGTCATATTCTCCCAATTCGACAGCCCACTTGGTGAGGCGACCAGAAGCTTCGGGTCGCACCAATATTTGCCGAATGGGCTGGTCGGTCCTGACCGAGATAGGATGGGCTAAGAAGTAGGGTTTCAACCGCCGAGCTGCGTGGACGAGCCCCAGCACAAGTTTTTCCACTTGCGTGTATCGGGTCTCCGGCCCGCGGAGGGCTCGGCTGACGTAGTAGACCGGCACTTGGGTGCCCTCATCTCGGATGAGCACAGCGCTGACAGCCTCGTCGGCTGCGGAGAGGTAGAGGTAGAGCTTCTCCTCGGGCCGAGGTGAAGCGAGAGTTGGTAGGTGATGCAAGTACTGCTTCAGCTGGTCGAAAGCAGCCTGACACTCCTCAGTCCAGGCGAACTGGTCAGCATTTTTCAGCACCTTAAAGAAAGGCAGAGCTTTCTCGGCTGATTGGGACAGGAAGCGATTCAGCGCGGCCAGGCGTCCATTCAGCCGTTGGACTTCTCGGATGTTCCGAGGTGGGGACATGTCCTGAATGGCCTTCACCTTGTCGGGGTTGGCCTCGATTCCCCGGTGGGAAACCAGATACCCCAAGAATTTTCCCGAGGTGACGCCGAAGACGCACTTCTTGGGATTCAGCTTCATCCTCGAGTCTCGCAGGACACCAAAGACTTCCCTCACGTCTGACAGAAAGGATGAAGTGGTGAGGCTTTTAACGAGGATGTCATCCACATAGGCCTCCACATTGCGGCCGATCTGATTCTGGAAGAGTCGGTTGATCAGCCTTTGGTAGGTCGCCCCGGCGTTCTTTAGCCCGAAGGGCATGGTAGTGTAACAATAAGTACCTCGGTCGGTGTAGAACGCCGTTTTCTCTTGGTCCTCCTCACTCATTCCTATTTGATGATACCCTTTGAAGGCATCTAGGAAGCAGAGGATTTCATACCCCATCGCTGCGTCGACGAGGGCGTCTATCCTTGGCAGAGGATAGCAATCTTTGGGGCAGGCCTTGTTGAGGTCGGTGAAGTCACACACATTCTCCATCCCCCGGTGTCCTTTTTTACCATGACTGGGATTGGACAGCCAGGTGGGATATTGGACCTCGTGGATCATCTTGGCCGGCAAGAGCTTGTCGACCTCATCCGATATGGCTTGGCTACGTTCGGGGCCGAAGTGCCTTCGTTTCTGTCGCACAGGTCGGGCCTGCGGGTCAACGTTGAGTTGGTGAGTCATGAGCTCGGGTGGCACTCCGACCACTTCATCCGCGGACCACGCGAAGACGTCTCGGTGGTCTTTGATCAGGGAGATCATTTCTTCTTTCAGGGGTGGGGGGAGTCCCGCCCCTACCTGGACCACTTGGTCAGGTTTCGCTTCATCCACGACCACCAGTTCCACCTCATCCCCGGGCTCCAGCCTGTTGGGCTCTTCTGCCTTCTGAGGGTCGATGCAGTCTATGGAGAGGACCGCTGGCCTCTTTTCTTCTGACCTCGGTGAGGGCCGGGGGGTGACTGCTGCTTGAATGGTGGCGAGGTAGCACTCCCGGGCGGCGCCCACATCGCTGCTCACCTCAGCCACCCCCGCAGATGTTGGGAATTTAAAGCTCAGGTGGTAGGTGGAGTATACGGCTCTCAAGGCATTGAGCGTGGGCCGGCCTATCAGCATATTGTAGGGGGAGTCTGCTTTGACCACCGCAAAACTGACAGGCACAGTTCGGCAGCGTGGATGACGCCCGATTGTTACCATCAGGGTCAACATGCCCTCCGGGTGGACGACGTGTCCCCCGAATCCCACGAGGGGAGTTCTGACAGGAGTGAGTTGCTCCCTGGTCAGTTTCAAACTTTCGAAAGTTCGGTAGTACAGGACGTCTACCGAGCTTCCGGGGTCTACGTAGACCTTTTTGACTACGTAGTTGTTGGTGAGGACTTCAATCACAAGAGCTTCATGATTGCTGGAGGCCGCAGGAACGGGGTCAGCGGGGCCGTAGGTGATGACCTCGGACAGCCGAGAGCTCGGCTCGGCCACCTCCATCTCGGCCTGGCGGTAGGTCCGCTTCCGGGAGTTCTGGCTGTCTCCTCCCGTTGGTCCTCCCGCGATGGTGTTGATCACCCCGGCGATGTTGGGGCCGTAGCCCGGTGAGCCATCGCGTGGGGGCTGCTTGTCCTCCCTACGGTCTTCGGGACCTCGGCAATGCATGTTCGTGTCCCGTCGGTCGTCTCGGCGGGGGCCCCGGTTCTCCCGGTGGGAGACGCTTCGGTTGAAGCCTCCATCCTTGCGGACGAATTGCTTCAAGTATCCTTGCCGGATCAAATTTTCGATTTCCCGCTTCAGGTCATTGCAGTCTTCAGTCTCGTGCCCCTACATCACGGTGGTAGGCACAGTAGAGGTTCGAGTTCCTCTTATCTCTCCTCCCCGGAATTTCGGGAGGGTTGCGGCCGAGGTGATTCTGCCTCATCACAGCCAGGACGTGGGTCCGGCTCGAATTGAGGGGCGTCAGCTCGGCGTCCGAGGTGGACGATCTGCCTTTCACGATCCGGTCGAAGACACTTCGGCGGTCTCGGAGTTGGTTTGAAGTGCCACTTGGGCCTGGTTCACCTCGGCCAGTGTCTTTCCTCCTCCGGGGATCTTGCCCCGTACGAGATGCTTGGGCTTCTCGCTTCATGCGATTTACATCTTCACTTCGGATTCCCTGGTCCACTCTTTCCCAGAGCTCCCGAAGTGTACGGGGGTACTGCCGATGGATTTTGTGTTGAAGATTCCTGCCACTAACCCGTTGGTGAAAGCAGCAATGGTTACCTGCTCGTTCTGATCAGGTATCTGCACATTCTCCTCGTTGAACCTCTGGGCGTACGAGCGAAGTGACTCGCCCGGACCCTGTTGCAGGTTCAAGAGGTAAGCTGAAGTCTTTGTTATCGGTCGGGACGACACAAAGCGGTGGATGAACCGGTCTATCAGCTCATCCAGGGAGGAAATGCTCCCCGGTTCTAAACTCCAGAACCACTTTCGGGCAGTCCCATGTAAGAAGATGGGGAAAGCCCGCAGATCACGGCGTCGGGGACGCAGTAGAGTCGGAATGCGGAGATGAAGGCGCGGAGGTGATCCTCGGGGTCACCTCGGCCGTCATAGGTGTGCAAATTTGGAAGCTTAAAGTTCGGGGGCACCATTTCCCCGTTGATGTCATCAGTGAAGGGCGGAGCCCTCATGTAATCAGAAGCTAGGCCTCCGGGACGCCGAGGTGGGTCCTCGGCTCGTTTTCCCAGTAGTCCCCGAGAAAACGCTCGGGAGATGGAGGCAATCTTGGAGGTTGCCTTGGATGAGGCTCGCCTGGAGGTGCTCCGAGATAGACGCCCATCTTCGGAGTCCTCGCCTGAAGGCACTTCAGGGGACTTCGTCGGTCTCCTCTTGGAAGACTCGGCTTTTTCTTTTCCCTGCCTCTTGAGGTACCTTCCTAGTTCCTCAAAGATGTTGGGGTTGTCCGTGACAAACTCGGCCATCTTGGCGATGGCCTCCTCATTGTTGGGCTGGGTCCTTTGGGACCCTGGTTCTTCAGAAATGCGGTCTTGCTGGGCTTCCGAGGTCTGCCCAGGCCCTGTCGAGGGAACTCTTCCGCTTCTGGAGCGCGTGCATCTCATTTTAGTAATAGTAGTCTCGTTTCCCACAGACGGCGCCAATTGAAGAGGTGATTTTTGGTTGGTAACTAGACCGACCTGAATCAGTCCTCTCTGAAATGAAGTGAGGTGAACTCCTGTGTCCGAAATGAACCTCCTTGTCCGAAGTGAGTGGCGGGGCTTCTCCCCTGGGATCACTCCGACGATCAAGTTAGTAAGGGAACGAGAGAATGCTAAAGTATAAGCAAATGAACAGTGTGCTTACTTGTTGGGAGTGTGTCTGGGGTATTTATAGAAGGAGAGTAGAGGACAGAGCGGAGGGCTTATACTGGTGGGACCCACCCTCTGGTCATTACGGCTCTGTCCCGTGTCAGGAGTTCTGACTCTGACACTGTAGCCGCCTGAGTATGATGACGGGGAGTACTAAGCAGGTTCCATTAAGTGTCTCCAGTGCTTTTCAGATAAAGCACTGGTCCTGAGTGATCTTAAGGGCTAGACGTCATCAGCGTGGAGCCGAGGTGGAGGTGCCGAAGTCACCTACACGGTAGACTAGGGATCTGGTCGAACTCAGGGGTCGTGCTCAAGACACGGACGAGCTCTGATGAGGGACGAGGTGAGTTCACCTCGGCCACGCGGGGCGGCCGAAGTGAGCATCCTCATAAGACATTTCTGCATTTGATTGATTTTCAATGATAAGAATACAATGCTTATGGTAACACCGCTTTTCATCTCATTTTGTTGGTTAAGAAAGGATTAAGCATGCATGATCTAATTCCCTATATGTCTAGTCAACCAAATATATTGATGTCTTACTAGATGTTGAAACTACCACATCAAGAATCCATGTTTTATCTATTCACAAGCCTAAATTTGCAGGGACTTGACACAATGGTTGGTGAAAATGGAGTTCAGCTTTCAGGAGGACAGAAACAAAGAATCGCCATAGCTCGAGCTATTCTGAAGAACCCACGCATAATCCTCCTGGATGAAGCGACTAGTGCATTGGATTTAGAGTCACAACAGATAGTCGTGGATTCATTAAACAAGATTTCTGTTGGCAGAACAACCTTGCTTATAACTCATCGCATGAGTACCGTAGCAAATGCAAATAAGATATTTGTTCTTGAACGTGGGTCCATTGTTGAAGAAGGTAAGTCTTAGAGGACAGCTGAATAGATAAGCTTTAGGTAGTAGATTAAATGTGGTTGACTAAATGTAGTTGAAAATTTTTCACTAAAATATGGCAAGAAACTAAGAAAATTGGTGATTTTTCGTTCACGTCATTGCGTTTTATACCAGCTCAATATGTTTTGCTTATTGGTTTGTGCCTTAGGTACATACTCCGAACTTATGGATCAAAATGGTCCATTTTGTCAACTGATTCAGATGCAGA
The DNA here is from genome assembly GCF_003713205.1 of Coffea eugenioides. Classification (NCBI taxonomy): domain Eukaryota; kingdom Viridiplantae; phylum Streptophyta; class Magnoliopsida; order Gentianales; family Rubiaceae; genus Coffea; species Coffea eugenioides. The sequence continues at coordinate 10,515,855 of NC_040038.1, read as the reverse complement.
ATATCAGAGAAGAATCCAATAAAGAAAACTCAATTGGTCCTTTCTCTATGAGCGAAAGGGCATCTTTGAGAAAATCTTCGGGAGATGTTTTTCCATCATCGGAAATATCATACCCATCAAAGAAGACCATTATTAAGTTTTGGAGATTTGTAAGATTGAAACAGGTTTTTTTTCTATTTCTTGGTCTCGTTGCAACTATAACCAAGGCCTTGATACCTATAATTTTTGGTGTTATTATTGCCTACGTGATTGGAGCATTCAATCTGGAAGCTGGAAGGCTTCAAAAGGAAATCAAATTTTGGTGCATAATCATTGCAGTAGTTGCTCTAATATCACCGGTGGCAGCAGTTAGTCAGAAATATATCCTAATTCAGGCTAGTTGTTGGTTATTGAGGGTAGTAAATCCCCTATGTTTCAACAAGATTGTGCACATGGAAGTTGATTGGTTTGATCATGTGGATAACTCAAGTGGAGCACTTAGCTCTAGATTGTCCACAATTGCGGAAACACTAACCAAATTTATTAGGGACGCAGCTCCACAGGTTGTTCAGCATGCAGTTACAGTAATTGCTGGTCTTGTTGTGGTTTTATCTGGATCGTGGCAGCTAGCTGTTCTTAGCTTAGCATTTATACCTCTTGTTCTTTTCAACGGATGGTTAGAACTTAAATTCAATGGAAACTCCAGTAAAATAATCAAGGTATGTCTCATAATTTTAATCAATTAAATCCATAGAAATGAAGGTACCAATAGAGATGACTCATATGGACATTTTCATCACAATATAGAGTTCTTCTCTTAAAAATGTCTCGGATTATTGCTAGATTATTTGTGAAAAGATCTTCTATTGCATATTTGAAAGACCCTGATTATTTTTCTTTACTGACATTTGATTATCTAATGATCCACTCCTCGATTTTGCTTCATTTGCTATATCATTTAGAGAAGATGTCCATTTTTAACTTTGATGTCTCACCTAATTGCTATGCTTTTCTTGGTGGCAGGTTCTCTATGAGGAAGCAGGACAAGTTACAAAAGATGCAGTTGAGCATATCAGGACTGTTGCATCATTTAGTGCTGACAAACAGGTGCTGCAACTATTCAAGCTCAAATGTGAAGGCCCCTTGAAGAAGAGAATCAAATGTGCTTATGCTGAAGGAGCTTCATATGGGTTATCATCCTTCCTTTTGTATTTCATCTATGGAGCAACTTTTTATGTTGGGGCCAATCTTATAAGGGATGGAAGAGCAACTAGTACTACTTTTTACCTTGTATGTATCCCATATTTTGGACATAACATATGTTTTGAGAATGTCAGAGTCTAACAACAGCAATTAGTTTCAGAATAATTTAGCTTTCTGACATAGAAAAAAAATTGATATGCAAGTGAAAGGAATGTTAGTAAGAGAAAAAGAAATAATGCTATGAATCTTAGCGGTAAAAGCTTACAGCTAGAGGTTTGATTCCATGGGTTTTATTTCCCTGCTCGAAGTTTCATCCACATTGTGCCTGCCTGACCTTTGAATCTTGTCCCTTTGCAGGCACTTTTTGCACTGACAGATGAAGTACTAAATGTCACCAACTGGCTAGGACTCTTAAAAGAGTTCAACGTTGTCAAGCCCTGTTTGAGATCTGTCTCTTCCATTCTCAATCTTGAATCAAAGTTAGATTCATCATTGGATACAGGCTTGACCATTGAGAGCCTAAAAGGAAGTATAGAATTCCAGCATGTAAACTTCAGTTATTCATCAAGGCCACACATTCAAGTGCTTAAGGATTTTTGCTTGTCTATTCCTGCAGGCAAGGTAAGAGAATAGTCAAAGTGACTGTTATTATTATAGATTCACAAACTGAATAAAAACTAGAAGGCAAGATCTTAGTGTGGTAAATAAATAAGATGCATGCAGTCCCTATTTATGTTACTGACTTGAAATTTTTTGCACCATGTCTCATGTCTTAGACTGCAGCACTCGTGGGAGAAAGTGGTTCCGGAAAATCAACTATAATTTCTTTGCTTCAGAGATTTTACAACTTTAACAGTGGCCTAATTCTGATTGATGATATTGAGATTCAGAAGCTAAACATTAATTGGTTACGGAAGCAAATGGCTTTGGTGTCTCAGGAACCAGCTTTATTTGATGACACAATCAAGGCCAACATCACTTTTGGATTGGACCGTGATGTGTCTGAAGCTGAGATTATATCTGCAGCTAGCCTAGCAAATGCTCATCACTTCATAAGTAACCTGCCACAGGTAATTTCTTGGAGCTAGTTATGAGTAAAAACCTGCAGGATGGACTTGCTATTTTCTTAAATTTTCGACTACTTTGTACTCTGATTTGATTGCTCAACTTTGTGAATTTGCACCAAATTTCTGTAGGGTTATGACACTGAAGTTGGACAACGCGGGGTGAAATTATCTGGCGGACAAAAGCAAAGGATTGCAATAGCACGAGCAATAGTGAGGAGACCAAAAATCTTGCTGCTGGATGAGCCAACCAGTGCACTTGATCTCTCATCTGAACAAGTTGTTCAAGAGGCACTTAATGAGGTGATGGTGAATCGAACGACAATAGTGGCAGCCCATCGATTATCAACAATTAAGCATGCAGACATTATAGCAGTTATGAGACATGGAGTCATTGCAGAACTTGGAACTCATGAATCTCTGCTAAAGTCACAAAATGGCATATATGCTTCTCTAGTAGCACTAAGCTAGCAAGAACACAAATTCGACCGTTATTACAGACTCTGCCGGTGCTGATCCTGAGTTTGTGAATGACGTTACTTTTCTTCTTTTCTTCTAATATATTACTATCATGTGGAGATATATATATATATATACACACACACACACAAACACACACTTTGTTTTATATTTTGTGGCTGTGCATGTCCTTTTTTTTTTTTCTTGAAAAACTTTTTGGGATTATTGTATTGAGTACATGATTGAGTCGAGGCTGAAAGAGTTCCAAGAAAAAAAATGTTATTATCCAAATTGTAGGACTATATGTTATTCCCAAGAGAAACACTAGTTTGCAAGCTAGTTATCATACCATTCCTGTTTCCACAAATTGTGCAGAAATTTGGACAATCTCACATGAAGCATGAGGTCCCCAATAAACTAGTTGAAACAAGTGCGGGAAAGACAGTTTGTAGTAATTTCTGTTCATTGGACAAAATCTATTGGTTAGTAAGGTCTTTACCCTTTGAAAGTATTTTTTTTTAAAAGAAATTTAAGAAAATAAAAAAAAAATCTGTGGTGAATAAATTTTTTTGTATGGTATTTAGTTATTTATCTGCTAGTTAATTTTGATTTTGGATAAATACTAACATAATTTGATATTTTTACATGAACTGCTTAAAAATAGGAGAGTGTGGTCACCAAATTATATTAGAAACCATTTTAATTTTATATGTGAGAAAATGTAATACGAAGTTCAAAAAATCAACAAATGTGTGTCAGCACTGTGTAGTGCAGTGGTGCTACCCCTTTATATATTGTAGATTATGCTTTGGGCAGAATTAGTATCAATTTTAATAGGGATCAATAAAAAAAAAATTTTGACTAAAATTTCCAATTTACTTTAGCAGATGCATTACAGGAAATTTGTCTTTATTGTCTTTCTTTCTTATCATATATTCTAAGTTTGTAGCATTTAATATCATGGCAAAAAAAAAAATCCAGAGGCATGAAAAATTGAAGAACTTAGTCCAGAGGCATCAGTTTGTAGCACTTAATATTATCTGTAGGCGGAAGTATTGAAGAAGAAGACAAAGTGGGGTGTTCCAAAAGAAGCCAGGGGCATCACATACTTGGAGAGAAGTATTGCATTAATTGACAAAGGATGCTGCTGGAGGCTCGGAAATGGCCTCTTGGGGAGGAAGCAATCAATTACTTAAGACATACTACCAAGATTGTGAGAAGAAGAAGAAGAAAGTTAATGTGTACTGGAACCATGGGATTCTTTGTCGGACGGAGTACTTAACAGAGGACATTCTCAATAAATTACAGCTTTTGTTGGTAGCCGACAATCCAAACCCCATGAAGCTATTTGTTGGAACTTGCAGAAGATGAAGAGAATAGAAAATGGGAGAGCAACGAGGACTAGGTAGGTAGGTGGCAGTTCTTCTCATGGCTAGTAAGACATAACAAACTGTTTACCCCAATGAAGAAAAAGCAATCTTTAGAACTGAAGTCTGCAGAGCTGAATCGGATTCCACTCTGCATGCCATCCGGGATTGTAAATGGATTGAAGGTCTGTGGAAAAAATTAGTGCACAGGAGTGTGTGTAGGAGGAATTTTGCAGTAAAGAATTGGTGGATTGGATTGATGATCCGGATTTGATTGCTGAAGACATCGGTGGGGAAGAAAATCTTAAACTGGCAAATTTTGTTTCTATTTTGCCTGGATGTCAAGAAATGATTGTTTTTGCTTGCAATGGATGGAAACAGGGAAAAACTGGGAAGTGAAAGCTGAAACTGTGATAATTGCAGGCCTTATCTACTACACAAGATGCCTTGGTTGACTACCAAAGAAAGAGGAGTGTTAACGGTTGTAAAGAGGAGTTTTGTCAGAAATGAAGACCAATTTTTTTTGGGCATCAGCAATGTTGCTTTAACGTGTCAAAATTGAAAATACTGTCAAGATGAATAAATTCTGTTTTGTTACTACTACCACTCTGCTATACCAGAATATTCCTTTTAGAATAGTCACGTAATCAAATCAGTATTCTTACAATACAAGTCAGCCATTGATAAAATGTTCGCTAATCAAATGCAGTATTCTCCCAACACAAGTCGGAGATTGATAAAAATTGTTCACGTAACCCTTGGACTTAATATCTTGTTCCTTCAAAGTCTTACAATGGACCTTCAACTGTTGGACTTCTTCTTCTACAGTGGGAGTGATTCAACCCTCGTGATGACTCGAGTTCTCGACGAGACAAGTGACTCATAATCGTCTTTTATCAGTATCATATCGGGAGGGGCCGAGTTCCAGTGACGGTTCGGCTGAATCCACCTTTGAACCATGGTCATAACCCCCCAGCCTAACAGGGAAGTGCAACAAGGCTGGCCAGACAAGAAACCAAGGAGAAAAGATGAGAGAGATTACGAATGTTAGAATGTTAGGCACTGATCTCGTATTACAAATGTTCCTAATCATCCTAAAGCTGACACGTATAGCATGTAACAAAACTGCTCCCGGCTCAGCACCACGTTCATTCCTACGTGCAAATGCTGAAGACAGGTGACTACTAGCTACCATTCCATTCCCGTCTAAGGCAAATACACAAAACCGATGAAATGAAATAATAGAAAAGAAAGATTAAAAAAAAAAACTAGAAAACGAAAAAACAAAACATCCGAAGGTTGCACTCCGCAAGACCTCTTGGGGCTGGGGGTGATTTAGACAAGTGCAGTAAATCATTTTCCCCAAATCATCACTGTACAATCAGAGAAATCAACAACACGGCCAAGAGCAGCAAGGGGAGTTCTGCCCTCGAAAAATCCATTTTACTTTTCCAGGATCTCTCACCCCCTGACAGGCCATAACAAAGATTACTCCTTGAGTCTTCAAAAAGGAATGAACAGCCTTAGTCCCATGACTCAAGCATCATAGTGCAGTTGCAAATACAACACCAAATATCTCATTTAATCAATCTCTCCTTCCTCTGGATCATCTGATGCATCTGGAACGCTATGGACATCAGTTTCTTCTTCTTCTTCATCATCCTTCTTCATGTATAAACCAAGTTGCTCCAATGGATTACTGCTTCCCTGAAATTTGAAACTACCAAGACCAGTTTGGGAGTGTTCTGGACTAGTCTCCTCTATGAAGTTCACTAATTGTTCATCTGGAGCAGATCTGAACATCTCCAGATCTTCCATAAACTGACTGTTCTCATTGATGTCAACTGTCTTTTCCATCTGCGAACAGCAAAAATATAAGTAAAATTTTATATCCAAAATAGAATGATGAAACATGAATAATTTACCTGCTGCAAAGCTTGACGGGCTGCTTCCCTTTCAAGTTCTCTTTTCCGTCTCACTTCTGCAGCTGCTTCTTCTTCTGCTTTTCTTCTTGCATCTTCTGCAGCTTTAGCTTCTGCTTGCAGACGAGCTTTTTCTGAAAAACAGTGGATGGCCAAAATATATTATAGAATGGTTTAAAACTGAAAGCACTTCCAACTTAACATGCACAGTTGAACCAAATCTTCAGATATTCCAAGGAATTAGTAACACTCTAACCTTCTTTCCTCCGTCTTTCAAGATCCTCTCTTTCCCTCCGTAATTTCTCAGGATCCAACTTTTCACCCTGAACATCAGAATAGGAATACTGAGAGCATTGCACCATGAACCTTATATCTTATCCAGAGTCAGCATATGAAGAACCTCACCTTCTCAAGAGCCTTCTCTTGAGCCTTTATAATAGTATCTGCAAAACGGCTTCTCAATAAAGCTGCACGATATTGCTTTTCAGGCGAGACCTGCCTCTCTTGTGGAGCACTCTCAGCTAAAACGTACCAGCATGATTCGTGAGATAGTGCTGCTAAAGTAATAGCACACAGTATCTTCATTTATTTTCATTGCTTACCCTCTTGATGGCATCCAGACTCAACAGGATCCAAAATTGACTCTGGATTCTGCCTGGCAAGCCCACTTATAGTTTCTGTACAAAGCAAAAAAAGACAGAAGAAACCTAAGAAGATAAATATATAAATCAAGAAGCATCCACCAAAGCCTGAGAAAATGTACCTGCAGTTTCTGGATCACCTGTCTTTTGCTCTAAATTTTCCCCATGACCTAAGTTGTCCTGTCATTCACGAAAAATTGATGAGAGAAATAAACAATTAAGAGCACTAACATGAGCTGCTGGAGATCTTAAAGATGATAAGCATGCCCAGAAATCTAAATCAACCGATAAAATTCCACTTCAACTAAGGGAAGCAAGACATGCCTTGGAGGGTTCCAGAACAGCAAGATCTTTCGCAGCATCCGACTCACCACTAGAAGAACTTCCAGTGTCTGAATCTGGAAAATACTATATTATCAGTTCAAATGGTACATAGTGATATCTTGGAGATTGAGCAGAATTTAAATCAAAACCTTCATAAAAAGATCGTAACCATAATATGCAAATTTACAACTTTGTTTTTTAGCATTTTCTTTAGCATTGCATTTCTGCAAAGCAGAAAATTGATCCAAAAACAGCTAGGCATAAAAATCTGGCAGTAGTGGCAAAGCTCCTATAGTATTCTCAATGAATAACTCGCCTATCAACCTCAGTTTTTGACTTCTCGAGGACAAAAAGTTACCAATCAGCATTGTGATCACAAAGATCATGATCCTAGCATATACATATTGGTAGAATAACCGTGAAGAAGTCTGAGAAGGGAAAAAATAAATAAATAAACACAACAAAAATGAACATTAAAGAAGGTAATTGGCATGAGATTTCCATGAACTACTTACAACCGGAAAATAATATGCCTCCTTTCAAGACAAGATCAGCTATACAAACAATTATCAGTAGTAGATTTTCGTTAAGATAAGATCATTTACTTACAAAATCTAAATCATTGTTTTAGTTGTGGATTAAGTTTTTCCAATTAAATTCATTGTCCATCACAAACTCATCTAAACACAAGTGACTTGGTATTCTAGATGCAACTAAAAACCTACTGAAAGTAATGCAATGAATCCAATTCCAATAATTTTTAACTCACTGTGGTCAATTTTTTGTCAATTTATACCACACAACAACTCATGGTGTAATAATATAGACATGTTAACCAGTGAGGCAGAATTGAAAAATTACAAGCTTCACAAAAACGATGCAAAATAGCACATTTCATAAAGCAAACATGCATCATAGTTTAGAACAATAAAGACAGATAATGAAGAACCTGAATCACTACTGGAGCTACTCGAACCACTGCATTTGCTGTTCCTATGGATAGTTTCCTTCTCAATCTCTAAAGGAGGGAAGCTAGATGAGGGCGGATCATTACCGCCAATATCTATGTCTTCATCAGCTGGCTCATCTCCTAATTTCAAAAGGGGATCAACTAAAACTTCAACTTATACAAAAAAGTGCACTTAAACAGGATAATAACAAAACTTAAGTGGCCAAAACCAATATGTAAAACCTCAAGTTACCTTTTTGAGGTTGAAGAAACGAATTGCTAAAGCCTGACTCATTGTGAACCTGCACAAAGGAAAAAAGACACCAAATTTATTTTCCCATTGTAAATGCATAGCAAAAAGAAAAATCCGCATATATGAGTATCTAGTACGAACTAACCTCTACAGCCTGTGGATCTTTTCCCTGGTTTTTCTGTTTATCCATTAAATACTCATCTAAAAGCTTCCGTAACGTGAACAAGGTATCATCGCCTAGGGCATCCAAATCAATCTCAATCTCGTCCTCACTCGCTTGACTTGCATTGAAACTACTCTCCTTCAAGAAGTCAACTATATGATCCGGTAAATCTGTTAATAAGGGCTCCAGATCTGCACTAAGCTTCTGCTTCTCAACATCACTCATAACCCTCTTGATATTTTCTTGCTTAACTTTGTTTTCTGGCTTCTTTATGTTCTCTACAGGAGTACTTTTTGCCTTCTTAGAAGGAGGCATCGCAATAGCAGTCCCCCTATCTATCATAGCACCAGAATTTGGAGGCAAAATTTCTTCAACCGCTGCAGGAATCTTCTTCTCAATAGACTTCCATCTCATTTCAAAGAATTTACCGAGTGTCTTAGCCATGAAATGGACATCATTTCCTGGTGGATTGTAAGTCATTGCATTTGTCAAAGTAAGTCTCACATCAGAAGCAAAACCCAATGGATCTGAATACTGACCAGATAGCAACTTGGCCTTTATTGTCCCAAAATCCATCGGATGCTTGATAACATTGCAATAATCAGGAATATTTAACTCCACAACGTCAACTGGTTTATTGAATACCCAACTGAATTCATGCCCCATCAATCGATTTAGAAGCGCCTCACACTGTTTCATCAACATTAAGTTGCTTGGATCAGAAGGCAAAGTCTGCTTTGCAGGCTCACTGCGTTTAGCACCTGCTCCTTTGGTACGGGGCCCATTTCTTCCAGGAGGACCTTTTTTCTTTCCAGGTGGAGTAGGCACTTCCTTCACAGGCCTCCGAAAACTCTCCACAGGAGGTCTCCTCTGGCCATCAGTGCAACTGTGTATATCACTAGCAGGTGAATGGACAACTGCATTCAAACTTAACGAGCTCATAGCCGTAATTCTTCTCTGCAAAATCCTGACTTGCTCAAGTTCATTTCTCAACCTCAGCTCCATATCTTTCCTCTGTGAGCGAGACATCTTAGACAGTGGCAAAACGTGAATAGGCACACTGAATCTATCACAACCTTCTCGGTCATTCAAATTCACGCACTTCCTCTTCGGAGCACATGAATCCTCAGATGCAGTCATTTCTGTATCCACTCTCCCTGAACTTCCAAACCCTTCCGATTCAGCCATGGTCTCGACCGCATGGCGATAATCTGGCACAAAACCGGATGAAAATCCTTTTGAAACTTTCCGGGACTTCCCCATCATTTTGCCTATTCCACCCTTTGTCGAAATCAAGTTCAATTCCCTCTGTCCACTGTACTCTATGGGAACAGTAGGTGCCATAAGCTTATCAACCCACAAATTCTGCACATAGCAACTTTTTCTTTATTCAAAATTCGCCCCTTCCAAAATTCAGCAAAAAAATCACATAAAAGTCTGATCTTCCAAATATTCTGTTCAGCCCAGTAACATTGAGCCCAAAATCTTTTCTTTTTCTCGTTTCTTTCCTAGCAAAAAATTAAAGAATTCCCAGGAAATACAAATAAACCCTAACAGGAAATGCATATGCCCAATTCAATAAAACCCTAATTTAAAAAAATTCCGTCCTTCTCCGGAGCTCAATTTAATCCAATTCAATCATAATCCAACCCAAAGTTTATAACAAAATTAAAAGCCCAGAGACCGTAAGAGCAGACAAATGCGAAATACCAGAAAAAAAAAAAGGACCGCCGAAACAGAAACCCTAGCAAAAGCTTCCCACCAGCAATATCCAAATGGATCTCAAACCGGCCCCGTATTAGGTTTACGAGACAAAGAAACCCTAAATTGAAACCCCTCTTTCTTCATCAAACACTAAAAATAAATTAAATATATATGTATATCAAAAAAATAAGAAAAGAAAAAAGAAAAATCCGAATGGGAAAAATGGCAAGACGAAGAAAGAGAAAAAGAAAAAAATAGGAGAGAGAAAGAGAGGACTTACGAGTAAGAGGTGAAATGGCCGATGCTCATAGGCTATTTCTGGTCTATATATAAAGGCCAGATTTGCCTCAATGCCCGCCCCAGTTGGGTGAATCGTGACCGTTGATGATATTTGATCGTGTGGTTGAGATTTGTTTCTGCTGGAGAGTAAAGAATTTAGATCGGACGGTAGGGGTTTGTTTGAGGAAGGAAATTCCAGATCTGGGATATTATGGAAAATATTAAATTGTTTGCTTTTGGAAGTCGAGTAGGAAAAATTTGTCCCACTTGGTCACGTGCAGGTTTCGTGAGTGATACTAGAAAATAAATAAATAAGCGTGTAACCTTTTTTTTTTTTCTTTTTGGGGTGGAAGAGTGTAATTAATTTTTAAGTCAAAGATTCAAATGCATCATAAGTAATTAGAGAAAGAAATACGAGTGATTAAGGCTTAAAATTGCAAACGTACCATTTGCTAATTTTAAGTTTTTAGAACTCATAGGTGAAGCGACAAAATATTATTAAAGAGAAA